>NW_026136712.1:18020777-18180777 GCF_905237075.1 Dicentrarchus labrax | reverse complement strand
ATGAAAGAGATAACTCTAAAGGAACAATTGACATCAGTCACATGGCTTCTCTTCTGGCTTCTCTTTTTCCTCTCTGCTTTCTGAAAGTCTAACAGTCTGATTGGACAGAAGACTGACCCATGTCTATTCCGCTTGTCTGATTCCTCTCTCCCACTGTTTAGCTCTCTCTCTCTGTCCAATTTTCTGTCAGCTTCTCTGATGGCCTCTTTTTTTTCTCTCTCGCTCCACTCTTTCTCTCCCTCAGTCTCCCTCTGAAGGACAATTGGTCTCATTCAATACGAGGAACTGGAGGCAAATCAAACTTTGCTGCATAAGTGGGTATGGGGGGGAGGGGAGGGTGGGATGCAAAGGGAATTGAAATCGACTAGCACTCAATGTCAGAATGCCAATCGGGATCAGTGTCATACTGTATAGGAAATGAAGGCTGCTTTAATAAGGGCACAGCACTATTCCACTGTGTAGGTGAAAAGACACATTTACTCAAAATGAAACGCACTACTGCAAGAACAAACCCTCACATGCTTACAGGACAGCATACAAGAACAAACGCACAAACATACACAGTGCTGCGCACTCTACAACCTTAGATTAAAGACCACATGACTCTAGAAGCATGGCCTTTAGATGACACACCATGTGAACTGTGACTGTGTTTGCTGACATGCAGAATGGAGGGTGGGTGGGTGTAATTGACCAGTTATAGCCACTGGGAGAGGTTAATTGAGGCGTATCCTCTTGTGAAGGTAGGGAGTTTCAATTAATGTTGTGAAGGTTGCCGTCAGAGACAAAGCCACAGGAACACCAAGTCCATTAAAGGAGTAATTAACACTGGCATTCAGGTGCAACACATAGGCTGGCTTCTAATAGACTTCATTATGCTGAATACCTACAACGGCAAGGTGAAACAAGGGCTATACGTGGTATATGAACAGGCTATAGTTTGCATGCTTGACTATTTTGTGCAAACATATTACACATCTACCAAATGTAGATACAAGGACAGGGTATCAAAACTTGGGTGCTGACTGAAATAAGTCTGTAGCACTGAACAAGAACCAACGAGACAGCAAGAACACTGCAAGAACCACAACTTGGCACTGCATGCCTGGCCACATTCGTAGCCTTGTTTGTTCTCTGCTCAGATGAATAAGGATTTTATAAGAATTAAAAACCAATGCATTTGAGAAGTCTGACTTATTGTTAAAAAGGAAAAAAAAAGCTTTTGTGCATTTTCTTTTTATAGCTGTCAAAGTCATAAAGAAAGAAAAAAAGGATCACTTCGTTTCATCAGGTTTTGTACTGAAACTCAGTAAAGCAAAATGTTCCAAACAGTACCTAACCCTAGTGTAAACTGTACATACTGTATATGTTAATACTAAAGGCATAAATCCTTTTATTGAAAACTAGAAATGTTTTTCAACAAAGATCTTCATGTTTTGACTTTTTGGATATGCATCAAAATACATCAGTCACAAAAATTGAACTGATAATTACACTTTCCAAAAAATAAATTGGTAGACAGAGGTCAATACCCCAAATATCTGTCCTCTATTAAATCTCAGTACATTTCTTTCAGCCCACTACTCCTGCAGTAGCGCACAACAAAGCTGCCACAAGTAATGGTATAAGTAAAGATTCTCCCTTTGGCCTAATATAAAGGAGCCAAAGGTTACCTTCTATGAAGAAATACAACTACATTTCATGCAATAAGTGACTTGTCCCTATAAAAGAATTATGTATTTACAATTCCCCTTTTATGGGGCAGGGTTTGTTGGGGTGGGGAATGTGGCTTCAAAGGCGAGGGGGTCACTGGCATCTCGGACTTCTATCGCTCTTGGATGACACTGCAGAGCAGCTATTGGTCATGGCCATAGTGCCTGATCATGTCTGTCCAGAGTAAAATGGCTCCCTGAAGGTAAAACCACTTACAGGGGCCGGGACGATTAGGCTTCATTTTATAGCACTGTTCCATGGTGTGGCTGCCTGGCCCTGGACCAGATTTACTCTGCCTGGGGGAGGGAAATAAACTTGAGTCTATATGACGGCTGAAAGAAGTAATGAAATGGCAGTCCCATGAGAGACACAAATCCACATACTGTAGGTATTCCCAAGTGTTATAGTCTGAATCAAAGGTTTCTGTCTAGCAGGCATGGCTCAGAACACTGACAGCCTGACTAAAGATTTTCACAAGTCATAGCTGGTGGAAATTCTTAAGACATCTGAAAGAAAAGCTGAAGGGTAGTAGGCAGATGTATTCAACACAGAGACGGAGGAAACATTTCATTTTCTGTGAGATGCGTTTTTTGAGTCACAGTTAAAAGATACAATCGGACTTCATGCTTAACTGTGTGAGCTCGGTAATAACATGGCTGCCAATTAAATGTTGTGGGGGAAGTTAGCATTCCCGTAAGGTGGGAATATCAATTTTCATTCTGTCATTCTCAGGGGAACAAGTGAACATCTGCCTGTATTTGTGTGTGTGAGTGATTGTTTATCCCAAAGCAGAGACTGTAAGGCAATATTTCCTGTAAAACATATTCCAGCTGTTAAACCTAGCCAGTAATAACCCTAAATGTAATAACTGTTGGCTTTTAAATACCTGATAGTACAGATAAATCTGCACGGTCACTTTAGAATAAGCAATACACAATTCAAAAGTGACAGTAAATGATCTCTATATTTTTGCATATTTGTATTTCTTTGTCCTTCTTGTCTCTAATGAAAAAAAACTAAATACATTATTTTAAAAAATGTGATAATTGGAAACTGACAGTGAATAGATCATGACTTACATGACGCATCTACTTTATAAGTGTCATACACTTAAAAGCTTCTGCTCCACGGGCAAAATTAAGGCTGTAACCTTCCTCAAATTACAGACATAAATGCCATATCTCCGTCACGTTTTCATCATTTGTGTTTGTTTGAGGTTTGACTGATGCTCTATGTAATTTTGTTGAGCCCTCTTCCTCTGCCAATGTTCAATGGCACCCAACTGGAGAATTAGCGCCACCAGCTGTCAGCTGCGGTGCGCCCAACTCCATATAGCCACATAACAGTAGTGGATGGAAATACGCATTAATCTGCTTTTGTTTGCAGATTTTTGGGAGATTCATTCTGATTTTTCTCTAGATTTCGATGTAACCGTGACTAGTTTTTTTTTTAGAAGGTATACAAAGAATACGAGTTTCTTTACTGGTAAGTTGTGCAGAGCATAAACCCATCTTACGGCTTTTTTTTCCAAATACAGCTGGCACAGTGTGCAGATCAATTCTTACCACTCCTAGCAAATAAGCCAACATTCTGTCATCTGCCTGTTATGTGAGCACTACCTGGTGTCTCAATACCTGTACAAAATAGTAAGTTTGGTCAGAAGACTGCCTAAACTCACAGAACTAACCAAACTATTGGTCTATATGCATGTTGTGCCTGTGAGATTACTCCTTTTTGACATTTGCATTGTTGTCAATTGTGAGAACTGATGTTACAAGGGTCTACTTGTGGTTTATAGTTAAACCACTTTATTCTTTACTGCAATACAAACACTGGCCATGACAATTTTCAACTTCTTTCTTTTGTTAGTATCTGTATAATTTGCTTCTGCAAGGACAAACTGCTAAAGTTTATTTTCAATAAATGCATTAATTAATTCTGATATATAACAAAGTCCTCAACTACTATACTGGCCTGCAGGGGTGAGAGACTGAATAGTTCACATTACAGGATGAAAAGAAGAAATGAAACTACCTTCAGGTCCTTAAATGCCTTAAATGTAATTACCAATATAAAAGTGCCTCAAGACACCCATAGTCAATCTGGCACCACTTGGATGCTTGGCATGGTTAGAAAGGGAAAAAGCTGCCAATGGAAAGGAGGGAGAAGTTGAAGGAGAGTGAAGGCTCTTCTTTTTAAACCCCTCTATTCGCTTGACAGCAGGGTATATTTGAGCACATTAAATGTTTGAGTCCCAGCGAAAGGTGATAGTTTTGAGCACTCTTATGATGCTCTTCTAGTAATTTCTTCCAGAGCTGCATAAATGTGAGGAAATTGGGGAATGCGAGAGAAAGTGACGGGTGGGCTGAGGTCACTATAGTGAACAGAACGATGTGTCGATAAGCTTTTTGACAAGATCCCCGAATGGAGTGAAAAAAGCACAGACAGGGAGGATAAATTATAGCAATTTCTGGACCTAAAAAGATCCTACCTGCCAAATCTGAAAATATCATTACTGCCATGAAAGAGGGGCATCTAGCATCTAGGGAAACAGACTCTAAGAACAGTCTGACATACCATACTTTTGAATTTACTTACAAAAATGCAGCAAGAACCATACATTTCTTCTTCTTGTATGTATCACAGAAAATTACAGTAGCTAAGTAAAATAATTCTGAAGCTATTCTAAATATCAAATTTGCCCACCATTCTGTAACAGAGTGACATACTTAACCAGGACAGGGAGTGGCCCTGGACACTGTTCACACTGTGCTCTATATATTCCCAGACTTCCATTGATTTTCTTACTCTAATATGCCATTTGGTAGCACAGGCTACAGTAACGTGAGCCAGGGACACACTCCACCCAGGCCTCATTCAGTGAGTAATGACTGCAATGTTTCAGTTTTCAAATACTGGCCTGGGGTGAACAGGGGGATAACAATGGATAGCCATATTGATAATCAAAGCTAATGACTGTGTCATTGTGTCACTTTCAGCTGTGGTGAAAGTTTTGACAACATGGAACCCTAGAAATAACATAATAAGACCTATATCAGTTTTATAAGCAGACCCCGATAAGCTCCAATAATAGGTCAATAGTAATCTGATAGAGGAAACAGGGGTAAGGTGATACTGTTGCAGTTCAGAGAGGCACATATCACTGGATATAGATGGATAAGTCTGTCATTAATTTGTATTGATGGAGCCATGGCTGGGTTGACGCCCAAAAACAGATACAGCGTGAACACGATTAATTCTTTGCTCAAATGGGCTTGAAATTTTTCATGATTCTCTCATTGTGAACTTAATTATATTTTACAAGGGATGAAATCCTCTGTTAACTGCTGCCTTTCACATGAAAGAAAAATATTTGGACTTCTCAATTCCCTTGCCACGTGTACCCCGTTCTGCATGTGTGGACCTCATCTAATATTTGAAGTTATTACAAATTAATTTTATCTACTATGGAGCTGTGGAGGCTGCCCATTCCGGACGGCAGTGGAACTGATTGGAAATTTTACATTATCTTCATCACTGGCCAGGACGGACTGGCATGTGAGACAGCAGAAGCTTAAGGGAAGGATGAAATTGTGAGTGACAGGGACAAATAAGTTGAAAATGAGAATGACCAATATGAGGGAGAGATACAAAGTCCAGCAAGATAAAGACCATTAAAATGAGATGAACTAGACACTGATGTGATGCAGATGCTTTTATATATAATATATTCATCTGTAAAAATTAATGTATAAACATACATGGTGTCTCAAAACTTTAGACTTTAAAAGTAAGACATTTTAAGACCGCTTTATTGACAAATATAGCTATATAGAAAAGGTGGGTATAGTGGGTCTGAGAGTCTGGACCCACCTCAAAAGACCAACTTGAGACAACTGTAACATTGCCACTGACACTGATCTCTACTCAGTAAAACCCCATCCTCTGCTGTCTTTCAGTCAATCATCGCTATTTATTCTCCGGGATGTGACCTTTCCTTGCCCTTTGCCCCTGACTGTATCTGTGTTGACATCAGTTAGACAACCCAACATCGACATACTCTGGCCTTAGTGTGTAACCAATAACTAATAAGCCATCCATTACTGAAGGCTTAAAATTGATTTCCATTCAGAATTTACACAGGTAACATCTGACCGTGATCCTTCATGGACAGGTCATGCTATATTCAAGTCTCCCCCCAGCCTTAAAGTTGACCCTTGCTTGTCTTAGATGGATGTCTGGCAGGAGATAGTGCCTTTAGGGTTGGAAGAGATGGGAATGACAACTAGATTCTTTAAGGCTGTTTTTGAGTCAACAGTTTGAGCCAGAGTATTCCAAATAACCTAGATGGTTTGCTTTCAGACTTTTAGCCTACAGTGTTGTTGATCTGCCAGCATAAAACTTTAATTTACAAAGTGCACTGATTTAACACCATATCCAGGAACTGGGCTTTTATTTGTGAAAGAAAAAATTGAGAACAATGAAATACTGCATGCCATCAAGTTGGAAATGCATGCAATATTACCTCACATTGTCTTGATATCTTTGAGAGAATCCCACAAATTATGTCACTGTGACTTGTAGGCATGAATTCTCTAGCTGTGAGAGTGTGTACTGCATGATGATTGCACACAAACCGTACCACAGTTTGACTAAAAACAAGCACACATTTGCAATATCTGCGACGATATAAATGCATCCATGTGTTCGTTCATGCCCACATACAACCTCACAAACACTTGACCTCCATGACAAATTTCAGCCTGCTAGGGCGAGAGGGAGGGAGAGCAATAAAGGCAATCCTATCACCAGACAATGTCAATATTGGACAAAACCCCAGATTGTGCTTAAAGACACCCTAAGGTAGGGTTAAAATTAGGGAAAAGATTGTGGTCATGGCAAATAAACTATAGTTAATGTATGGTTAGGGAACTAAAACACTATTCATATTATATCCTAGGATTAGGCTTAAAAATGTACAAGCTTAATTGCATGTCTCTTGCATAAAAGTCAGAAGTGAAGAAATGTCATCCACCACCCCAACCTCCACTCTCTTACTTTCCACCTTGTTACATAAAGGGCACAATACTTTCTGAACTGGCACTAAATATTGGCGTTTGGCTTGAATCGTGAGGTGAGGAGTCATCCAACAGGAACATAATTCATAGGAACACTGGGCTATACACTCAGTAGCCACTTTATTTTGTACACGTGTACAATCTATTGCAATTCAATACAACAGCTCTGCCATAAAACCTACCTTTAAGACGCATATTATGTTCAGTTGTTGTTGACATGGTTGCAAATGTGTAAATTCAATTTTATCTTTATTACTGAGGTCGTAGTTAAAGGTGATGTTGTACTGGACTATATTAAATTGAAAGGTGGTGGTTTTTTATCCTTCACATTTACATGCGTGAGCTGGGCAGAATGAAGGAACACCTCTGAATATAATGCAGACCTTGGAGCAGTCCCTGGATTTTCTTTTGTTCTATTTCACAGCATTGCATCGATTTATACTGTTTTGAACATTACTGCACTGCATTGTGTTTGGCTGTAATATGTTACAGAACGTTGCATGCCACTGTGTCATGCTTTAATGTGTTGCGCAGTTCTTGTGAGTTGTGGATTGTCTCAGTGTTTTTTAGTTTTTTAAATGTGTTGTCTAGGACAGCACAGTGTTTCATTACATATGATTGCATTGTGTTGTCACCAAGCAGGTGTATAAAGGCCTGAAGGATTACACTCATCCTCAGAGGAGGTGCCAGAAGTGGGCCTCCCGGACACAGGGCTTTGGGCTTAATCTGGTTATATGACAACACTGTTGTTTGTCACAGAGTAGTTGAGGTGCTGTTAGCTTGAGGAGGTATTAATGACATCATCACAAGCTGTCCAGTGTTCACGGGATTATAATACAGCTTGTGTATATTGTTGAAAGTAAATATGCAGCAGCTTAATGGTGTGTAGTTGTGAAAACATGGACAGACAGATAGATAGTTAGATGGATAGATGAATAGTTTGATAGATAGATATATCTAGACATTTACAGTACACACATATACCCATAGACATACACACACATGCAGCTCCATCCACCAGTCACTAATTAATTGGATGAAAAAGCAAGGCATATTGATTTTCCAATGACACGGACTCAGGGTTTCAAGATCACAGTGCAGGCAGAACTGTGTGTGGGTGTGTGTACTCAGCTTGTGCGTGAGTCTGTGCGTGTTTGTTTGTGTATGCAGAGTGGTGTGTACAGTATATGTATGCTATCTGGGACAACCACCATTCGTGTCCATGTTTGGGCTCATGGAACGCAGGCCTCTGCGATGCAGTGTGTGTCATGTCCATAAAATAACCCCACTCAAACACACAAGAGTTTCAGGAATGATACCATCCGGTCTCCCTGTTGTGCAAAGCAGATCATTCCACTTTGAGAGCTGAAGTGGTGGGGAGGTCTAGCCAGTGAGGTATTTTAATGAGATTCCATGACGTTTTTTTTTTTATCTGGTTCCCTCTTATAGTTCTTCTAAAGAAGTGAAGTGGGATAAAGTAAAAATGCACCCTGGAAATCAGAATCATGTGTGCCATTCACACATCCTGAAACAATCATACTTGCTCTTATCATACCTGTTTGCTACAATTAAGGAAACTCACCGGGGAAACAGCCTTTTTTGTTGAACCGTTTACAATAGCTAATTTAGGTTCCTCTAAACCAGCGACCTCTTGTGGTCACACCAATGATCATTTTCTTTGAGGAGCAAATGTGCAAGCCTGTTATGATCTCAGTGCCTGGTCTCACCAGAAATTGGCTGTGTACAATTTGTGCAAACTCTCTAAATTGGTGATGCAGTGACTTCTTGCAGGCTGTATGACAAAGCTAATATAATGATAAAGATGAACTAAATTAAACAAAAATTACTTGAACCTGTACCAGCTAATCACCTGTTGTTTCTTTCAAGCACAAAGTTGATTACTTTAACCAAAAAAGCTTTGGTTGCCTACACTTTACCATACGTTAACCATGGAGGTAGTAGATTAAAAACCGCTCATGCGTTGTTCTTAGTAGGAACTGACCAATGTCCTATGTCACCGTTGGTATGAGGACTGGTACCCAGACTACAGAAACTGCAGATGTTCCCATAAATTTTCTCCTCTGAGGAAGTAGGTTAGAATGTGGTTTAGGGAACACGTCCAATACAGACAGAACCAGTGTAAATGTAAACACAAGAATTTTTGCAGTATTAGCTTGCTGCAGTCCATTCTGGGTGAAAGGCTTTACCATACTGCCAATGTGAATGAAACAGAAATGTATGTTAGTATGAATGTGTGTGTTTAGCGTATATTTGCCAATGGGCATGTGAGTGAGTATCCAGAGAAATGGTGTGGGGTTAAGCAGGGGAAAACGATGGAGGACAGGGAGCTAGTGAGAGAAAGAAAGGTGACTTGTGTCTGGCTGTGAGACACAAAGCCCTTAATTACACTGTACAGGCATCACAGGAATAGCAGTCCGCCTGGCTGTAATGGGATCCAGATGAGGGAATTATACCATTTCCTGACAAAATGGCTTCAAGATGGGGGACAGCGCTACTGTCCGGACTTCCAATAGTGCCGATGGGAATTAAAGAACTTTAGATTGGGCCGGGCCAGGCCTGGTTTGCAGCTGCCACACAGCAGGGGTTAGTGCGTGAGTGTGTGCGCACAGTGCAGAACCCATGTGCTCAGGGTAAGGCAGGATGACTTGAGGAAAATATGCTATTGCAATTTATATTGTAATTTTTCTCTATATATTCTATAGAAGTATTCTCCAGGCCTGTATCTGTGGTCTACAGATACATTTATACCTCTCAGGGTTTGTTTTTCAAACTAGTCAAAGTAAACTTAAATGATGTTACATTTGTAGCCTATTTATTTATCTTGCTATTAATTCATCATTTTAAGAGATGGTTTATGGTGGTGGTGGTGGTGGTATTTATTGATAACAGCTACATAGTGGCCTAATAACTGATAATAATGACACACTTCTGGAAAGTGACATCTGAGAAAGTACTTAACAATACATGAGCAGAAACGAAACCTCACGATACCGTTGACAGTGTTGTACTGAAGTCTGGGCGAATGATAATTTCCCAAATCCCAAAGGTCCTAATTCAGAGTTTTCAAGGTAAGTTTAAAACTCAACTGGGGCATTTGGAGGACTAATTTGCCCTTACTTTCTAAAAAGCTGGCTAATAAGCTATCTGTCCAAAAATGATATGGTGCTATAACAAACCACTCTGACTCCAGCCTAGGTCTTTTTGAACAGTTCAGAGTTTCATTTTGTAGTTTTGCCATTTCATGGAACTAACATAAATTAACATAAATAACAGCACTTTTTTATAGAAAAATTTTTGATATTTTGATATTTAAAAAAAAAAAAGATTATTTGTTTAGCCCTAGCTCAGGATTGTGTTAATATATGTGAATTTGAGGTTTTATGTCCCTGTTTTTTTTTTTTATGCCTGGGCTTTGTTTGCTGCCTTTGTGCCACATATCATTAGTTGGCCCAGCACTGTTTCTTATTTAGGGCTATGACTAAGTGTCAGAAGTTTGCCTCTCAACACAGTGAATGTGATATGGACAGAATGATGAAACAACGGAAACACGTGATTTTTGTTTGATCTCAGAAAACAAAGCAGGCGAGATGACACAAGTGACCACTGAAAAAAGAGAACAACTGAAAAGAAAGAGAAAGAGTAATATCTTGGTGAGTGTTGTGTTAGAATTGCAATAATGGAGAGAGTATCACACAGCTCTACTGTTTTCTCTACCACTGCCAACTCTCAGCGCCCCTATCACTCTTTTATTGAATGGAATTTCCCACAAGCTCCCTATTTTCACTCTTGCCTATATTCTCCTTCCAACTCTCTCTCCCCATCTTCCCTTGCTTTCCTATTGTCCATAACACATTCTGTCAGGTGACATTTTCAGTGAGAAATGCAGATTCTATTCTACCGAATCGCAGTTCCTATGTGAAATCGAAGTCTTTTGCGATGACTAGCGCTTTAAAGGAATACATTTTATTTCCTGTGCATCAGTTTCTCTTTGTTCTATCTCTCCCAGGTTTGTGTGATGAAAATAAATGGTGGGACTGAAGGAAGAGGAGAAACACACACAGGGGACTATTTCATCCACAACGTTTCACTCTTTCCAACTCTTTTCCTTTCTCCTTCCAGGTATAGGTAAACCTTCTCCCTCGACATCTCGTTCTAGCTTCTGTTCTCCACCGATCCTTCCAGCAATGGTCTTCTGATGATGTTAAAGCAAGGCATGCAGCTTTTAAAACATGACAGACTGGGGAATAACTGTGGATGGTTAGGATGCACGCAACAGTCTTGGACGTTCAGGGTTGATTGAAAGAAAAAAGGTAACAACAGACACGGATATACACACGTTTAAGTGCACGTGTGAGCGGAGTTTAAGTATGGGAATCTGGAGAGAAAGTGTGACACAGAGAGTGCACAGGAAAATACTGCATGCCAAGTACCACAGAGATACAGGGGGAAAAAAAACATGAAAAAGCAATGGTAACGACAGGAAGGTGTGTTGATAACGCAGTGAGAGAAAGAAGGAGAAAGAAGGGTGGGAGGTATTAGAGTCCAACTCTCCAAGGGGGCAACGGCATTAAATAAGTGATAAATATTCAACAGAAGGCAAGCAGGCACTCAGGAGACACCTTGACAGCCCAAACAAATACTTAGTGAGCACACTCTAGCAACCATACCAACATGTACCAGAATACACAGCAGTCCCCAGTCGATTTTACTGACAGCAGACAACACAGGCAGAATGGGGCTAGGGAAGACGCAGGTGATGAAAAATAAGGATGTGGTGGTCGGCAGGGGAGAGACGGGAGGAGGAGGTGGAGACTGCAGACGCAACACTGGGGAGGAGTTGTTTGTACAGACTGACAATTTTTAGTATTTTCTTTAGTGTTTCCTTTGCCCCCAACATGTTTTTCCTTCATTTCTCTCTTTCCTCAAATTTGTGCCAATCTTGCCTCAATTTATCTCTCTCCATGTCGGTGCTGTACCTCTGAAAAGTTCCAGAAAGCGGACCTGACCCTTCCTACAACCCTCTCCTGAGGGGCCATCCATCAGCTGCTGGCCCCAGACGGATTGAGGGAGGAGAAAGGGGCGGATAAAGAGCTGGGAGGAAGGATGGAGGTGGATGGCAGGGCGTTTTGTGGGTTAGGTCTCGAGGTCAGAGCGGTAAGACCAGTGGGGAGAGGGGGCGTCTGTACCAGGGGAAATGAGGTAATATGCCGGAGTCAGGTGAAAAATGGCCATGTCGCTCCACCAGGATGGCTTCTCCGCCTCACTCGGCTGACCAGGAGGCAAGAGGGGCTTTTACTTTTTCAAGGTAGAAAATTACACACACACACACACACACACACACACACACACACACACCAAGACAAATGCAGTAACAAAACGTACACATGTACAATTTACACAGATAAAAAATAAAAATACATGGGGTCTTTACACTCACACACACAGTTAGACACACTTGCATACATACACACTGAAATGCCATGTATTTTGTAAATGGGACAAACATCACTATTCCACTTCTCTATTAAAAAGAAAAAAAAGATTTGTCACAGTGTCACGATGAACTGCATTCACACCTTTCACTCAGCATGTCTGCAGTGTCTAGACTTCTAGGCGACACTCTTGAAATCACATCCAACTTGAAGTCATGGTTTTATAGGGAATGCGAGAAAAATACGGAGCGGAAGAGAGACAAAGGGAAAGAAATGTGTATATTGGGTTTCCACAACTCTCTTTTGTCTGTTTCAGCCTTTCTGGCTGTTAATGTGTCAACACCAATGTGAGTACACAAGCATTTGTGTCAGTGACTAGCTGGTGAACACGGTGCAGCATTCAGCTAAAGACCCATATACTTCACTCAGGAGTTGGTAGAGACCAAAAACGGTGCGAAAAGAGAGTAAATATTGGACTCCAAATACATGATGGATATGTCAATGTTAACAACTTGTTCCAGATGCCCCTAAAAGAATAATAAAATAATATATTCATTTTAATACCTTGTACAACTCTTACATTTCATCGCCACATTGAGTCCTAACCAGTTCTATCAGTGACACACATTAACTTACATTTACTATACACTGATTGTTAGTTAGCACAATCAAACATTCTTAGTTTCTGTCAAGTCCTACGACCACTGTATAAATGCAAAATAATTCAGATAGGCAGGGTGAGAACAGCCATCATCACTCTGAGGTCAGCAGTAGATGAAGTGGCTGACATTGTAGTGGCTTCAGCAATGTTGGGTCGCAACGGTTGTGTAGGACATTAATATGCGATTGAGACCTAGGGCCAGATGTCTAAATGATGTGTATGCACAAAAACCATTTGGACATCTTGTCCCACACATTGACTGGTATTTCTAAAAGAAGAATGTGTGGGTGAAAGATAGCTGCTGCTGAAATGATGAGGTGGACTTGAATAATGATATTAAAACATTTTTGGGGTTCTTTACCAATTGCACACAGACTAGCATACAACTTCTTTGGACAGATATACATATTGAAAAAAAACTCCACAATTTATGTTTCACGTAATTGATTTATCAACTTTAATACTTTTTAAGACCCTGCATAAACCCTGTATTAGTTATTGCGGTTAGGGTTGTTCCAATGACTGCACTAATGAAATACTGTGCTATTGACAAGCCAAGCCACAAGCGTGCAGTGGTTTGTGTCTGTGACAGGTAATGATGTCATGTTCAGTATATTTTAAGGTGGAAAAGCATCACAAAGAACTACCTGAAAATGGCTACTCAGTATCCCTCAATTCACAGTGCAGGATTACAATACCACACAAGAAAAAGTCATGTAGCCTCTGTAGCAGTCTTGTAGTAGAAAAAGCTAATTATCCTAATTTGCCACAGCTGTGGCGTATGCGTCCCACAACTTGCCAGAGTTTCGGCTTAATGATGACCCTGTTAACTGACAATTTTCAGCCAAATATATTGGCAACTGGCTATTGGAAACTGGCAACTTTACTTGGCTGAAAGTTATCAGGGTCAAAGACCCAGGAGGCAGGAAGAGGAAGAGTGTAGGTGATTAGGAAACAAGCAGGTACTGAAATTAAACATTATCCTGCTGTACCCCTTACAAAGTAATTTGCAAAATAAAAATTACAATAATGCTGCATACCACGATGTTGAGCCACCCTAAATCACCACAGGGGAAATTCCTTCACTGCGACAGCCTTATTGCGGATTTAATGCCAAGAGAGTGATTATAGGTTGTGAAAAAGGACAGGAAACGGGCATCTTCAACCATCCAACACCACAATGACTGTAAGCCAAAGTTCTCGGCCCACACGTACACATCCCTGATTCAGACCACTGAAACTATTTCTTTCTCCTTTTCCATTCACAGACCTTTTCTTTGGTCCTAAAATGGCACATTAACATTTGGAACACATCCACACATCATCCATTAACCAACCCCCTCTCACCCCTCCCCTCCCAGCACACTCTTCCCCTTTCCAAATCATTAATAGTATGTAAATCCCATCATCACCATCACTCGCCGTGTCTTTCAACAGATGTTGACAGGCTCCACATTTTATAGGTCAGCAGCTGAACGCCAGAGCTGGTTAAAAAGGGTGAGCTCAAAGGCCGGTGGGAAGAAGGGAGTGACAGAGGGAGAGATGAGACGGCAAACACAGGAGCAGGGAGGGGTGACTAGCTTCCTCTGATGTCACCGGCTCCCCATGGAGTCTGGACTCTTTGCTGGTTTTTTGCCGTGTCTTTTTCACCAACCTTTCAAACTGTACGTCAGTGACAGTGACAGCGACGGCAAGCAACACATTCGTCATACTGTTCGCAGCCTGCTTTTAGAAGTCCTTTGAGACTGGCTCTGCTTGCTAGAAAGAATGGAGAGGGGACAAGCACACTGCCCAGCAACTAAAGCAGGAGAAAGAGACACAGATAGACAGCTACAGACTGGACAGATGGAAGGACAGTCAACTTGCAGACGGAAAAAGAAAAATGGGGACAGAATGGAATAATCAGAATGAAACGGAGAGCACTAATGAATTTTTGAAGAGTTTTTGTAGGAGAAACCTGCCTGGAACTCTAGTTTAGCTGCTCCCCCAATCCCTGGGTTTCAGGGCAAAAGTCTAATACCTTTGAAATAGTGCAGCCTTTCAACTGAGGCTCTTCTGAGTGTGGGCCCAGAGCTCTTTTACTGTCAGCGACTAAATCCTGCAGCAGTTTAAGGTCCTTTGGAACACTCTGTACAGTCGTGCGGCCTGCTGACAAGAGAAAATGTACCGAGGAATAACTAAGAAATGCACTTAATAAACCTCGGAGCATGTTTTTAAGACTTTGCACATTAACTTATAAACTTGAAAAATGAACCTGGTGAATTGAAAGGAAATTATGTCATTGAGCAACCCATGTCAGTTGGATGTTTTACTGCTCTCCAAAGTTATCCTATTTTTCCTGTCAATGCCATTACAGAAAAAAATACAAATTATAGGAAACTTGGAGGCAACAACTGAAATTGAGTTCACTGTGGACAGACTGTTTTTCATTTCTATTATGTACAGTAAGTAGACTTTCCTTGGTGTCTAGTTTGTTTTGCGTTTCCTGTCCGCCACCATCTAGCTCTGATACAAAGTCTGTGAAAGAATCTTAATGCTTTTGCTTTATCTGGGAAAAAAAGGCCTTCATACATTTTGGGAAATACACTAACCAAAAACAGAGCTGTTTCATAGGCAAGTGTGTGGTTCAGCAATAACTGATGGGTGCAATTAATGTCAGAGCGTGTGCATAGATCAGAGACAGAACTACCTGACTAATGGTGCTGAGTTTCATTCTGACCCATTGATGACTCATTTTTGCTGAACTGAATACAGCCATTAGCTGTTGGTTCATTTCTTTTTGTAATAACACGGTTTTTGATAAGTTGAGGTGCCAGGCCTCGGCCCTGTTATCATATCATATTATTATATTTTGTTTCTACTATCACACGTGTACACAAGAGCGTACTAGATGGAGATGTAGAGACAGAAAGAGAGCCAGAGAGAGAAAGAGGTGTCCCCATTAAGTGTAAATCAATCACATACAGGAAGCAATTTAGCCTGGCACAGGTAGAGAGGAAATTAGAGAAAAGCTGGCAAACCACGGGCTCAAACACGCACACACACGTGTGCGTGCGCAAGAACACAAGCGTGTGCATACGCACACATTGGTTTGACTGGTCTTGGTGAGGCTGACAGGAAATTAGACAGGCAGGAAGTAGTCCTGAGTACTGGGCGGAGATTGTTGTCTTATGGGAGTTTACCGCTACAAGAAATTGGTTTCTACTCACTGGCAACATTAGATTGCTGTGATTGGTTTACATGTGGCCAGAGCACCAACTCTACTTCCAACTGATTTTTTTTTTATCTTTACCTGATAGCTGAAATTGCCTGTTGAAGCACTCTTGATGCTTTGGTTTGGCAGTTGTTCTTGTGCTTTTTTTTTGGTAACCTTTTAGTTAGGGATTCTGTTGAGTTGAGATGAGGAGTACTTCTTACTAATGCTAATTCCAACTTCTTTGAAAGATATAGTCATTGAAACACTAATGTCTGCTGGATAATTTAAAAATAGAACAGACAATGAGATGAACTTCAGCTGCTCTTGCAATCTAAAGAAGCCATTAACAGGTGTGAGTCTGTAAGTCTAAGGTGAGGCAATTAAATAGCACTTAATTGTTGCAACTGGGAACAAAACACCACACCAGTATTACTAAGTTTAAGGATGCAACATCCAAAATTAAATTGAATTAAACTACTGAATGTATTATCAGGTTCCTATGAGGTGTAATCTCTAGGTCACACTTACACTTAGCAACACGTGCAATATAATTAAAAACTCTTACCAGAGTGCTCCTTTTGAGTAGACTTCTCTCCTGGAGTTTTTATGTGAACTTGTAAGCTTGAACCTTTAACTTTTTTGTCAAAGAGCCAGATATTGTCAAACGCTATTCCTCATCTTTTTGTACTCATCATTCAACCAGGAGTGTTTCCCATCCAAGCTTCCGAAGTCTCATGACATTGTGTGTGGGAGTCTGCCAGTTCTGATCAGCCTCAAGTTCTTTCAGTTCCCTCCAATCTCTCTCCATTTTCTTTTCATCTCAAAATTTTTTATTAAGTAAGTATTATGAAGTAATTCATAAAGCCCCAGGATAGGTGCGAAATTTTACGCTTTAGTTGATTTTAAATTTGAGCAGATGCATCTTTGCCTCACTTCGTGCTGCTATTGCCATTCCATTGACAGTGACTGTGTGGAATTGCCTCCAGAATTTGCCTTGCATCCTATCTGAACACATGGTAAAGAGAAACTTAGCAGGACTAAAGCTGCCAGTATGCTTCATCAGATATGCTTGTTGGATGGTTTTGGAAAGCCCCTCCACCAAACCTTTCTAGTGTCGGAGTATGGGGAGCTGTGACTTGATTGTGACAATTTCTGTAACTTTCCAAACTGACAAGCCAACATTCACACCCACTTAAAACATTTGAACAAGAGAATGCAACACTATCAGTAACTGTCAGGCATGCATGCTTGTGCCATAATAACTATATTTAAACATTATCGGGACTCAGGTTTAAACGCCGCTAATCAAACATCGCATGTCCCCTGCCGAATGGCGCCGGCGACAACGGCAGCCTGTCATGGCAGCTCCTTTCATTGTTGTAGTTTAAGTGTGTCTTCAGTGTGTTTTTGCTATTTTGAACTCTTTTCTTACTTTCTTACTCTCTTACTACTTTGTTCATGTCGCCTAAATACTTTTTTGGCGTTTTTGAGCACTTTTTATTTTTTGTTTACGCTGGTCTCCATGGCGTCTGTGTGAAAGAGCGGCTGCAGCCCGGACATCGTCCGTGTTGTCTGCCACGGGAACTTTCCAGTGTTGTCGCCATCACTGTCTATATTCCTCACAGTGGTCTTCATCATCACCATCACTGTTTACATTTATGATGTCCTATTTATTCTCCTGTACAGCACTTTGGTCAACTTTGGTTGTTTTTAAAGTGCTTAACAAATAAAGTTGGATTGGATTGGATTGGATTACCCTGTGTAGCTGATTTCCGAGGAATATTACAAACTATGTCTTTTCAATAATAACCCAACTCTTACTTCTGCAATCCTGGATGCCCAAAGTACAGTAAACCCATCCACTTAAAACTTGTTTTAACCCCTGCCACTATTAAAAAAATTGCAGCCTGACCCATAGTTGCATTATATTTGTTAATTATCTAAACTGCGCCTACATGCACAAACCAAGCTTACTGTAAAGTGATTTGTGTATGCAGTATGTGACTCTGTCCATCAGATATGAGTTGTACAACATCCAAGGAGTCAGCCTCCTGCCAGGAACCTCAACCTCTCACCTTGAGGGCTCATCACTAACTGCTGACCAATCAGTGTGCAGACTGACACCCTGCTGACTGAGCTGATTATGTCCGAGATTCTGAGTCTCAGCGTCCCTTTCCAACAAACCACAAATATATACTAATATACAATCAGACACACACACACACACACACACACACACACACACACACACACACACACACACACACGCACGCACACACACACACACACACAAGCAGAAAACCCACTGTGGTTAGATGTGGTTTCCAGCTGTAACGGTTGCAACCGTGTGCTTGTCTGCATGCATTAAACCCGCGAGTAGTGTTGCGTAAGCTTTTGTGTGCATCTGAGATCGGGTCCATTTTCGTGCTTGTTAAATGCCAGGTTGCGGTTGGAAGGCATAAATATTTCAGTGTCTGGTGGTAAGATAATCACTCTGATTAAATGGCTGACATGGTACAAGGCTGGATGGACCAACAGAAAAAAACTGGAAGTGAAGAGCAAAAAGGAAAAAGGGGAGATGACGTGTGGAGGAAAAAAAAAAACACAAAGTCCACTGTTAACTGCTGTGATGACAGAAATGAGAATTTGAGAATATAGTAGAGTGGGAAACAGCTGCATTGTGTGTAGAAAATGTGGATGGATTCACTACTTACTGTACTTTTTATTCCCATGTAAGGATGTTTAATCTTCATGCAAAAATCTGACACCAATGTTTAGCGATCTTATATTGTAAGCAGTTCAATAAAATCTCAGTCAGACTCAGGAAAAAAATATAATTAATGTAAATTTACAGTTGGGAGCCTAGTGCAGCTGAGAGCAAGAGCTTTCACCTTAATTTATTAGATGAAAAATAATATATCCACTCTAACTGACTGTTTGGTTGTATATATGTGATCTGACTTGATATCGAATCAAACATTCTGGGCGATTGCCAAATGCTTATATAAAATGTCAGATAGGGTCAAATATGTTAAATATAGAAATGTGTCAAAAAAACTAAACTTTTAAGGAAATTGGACAACACATTTGATCCTCAAATGCATTTTTAACCTTTTCCAAGAAAAGGTTTAAGTTCATGTAGGTCATAAAACACTTCTACACATGGCTGAAAATGCCAGCTGTCAGTAAAAGTAAAAAGAAAAAGGGCAAAATTAGAGATATTTGCATTCTGTAAGAGACATGGGTAGACAACCAGAGATGGGATATATACAGAGCAAAAAAATTCTGCAGTCTTCTTTCCATTTTTCTTTTACCTGTGATGTTCAGGTCAGCTTGGAAGAAGAAAAGCCTCTTGAGAGGGGTGTTAAGTGCAGATGTGGCACTAGATGTGTAATCACTATTGCAGAAGGCTATGGCAAGATGATGAATTGAAATTGCCCTGGGGATATTGCACTTCGTCTCGTGTGGGCAAGACCTTAGGTTTATCGGTGAGACTATGTGGAAGGCTACATAGTAATTACAACTCAGAAATGTGCTTCTAAATGAATGTCCTTTATCCTTATCTAGTCTGCATTTATTATAGTGCCATAGCACAAGAGCATTTTGAGGATGCCATCTATCATCAAAACCATGAAAAATAATCCCCTCTCATTCTGAGCAATAGACTCCAATACTTCTGTACTAACAAGAAGTCCACAAGGGACTGTTCTCATTACACTGATTCTGCCTTTTTATTTTTTTTTCTTAATTCATTTTCTGCCTCTTATCAACTTGATTAAAAGATATGAGAAGGTTTAATTATTAATAGGCTTCCATCTCTTCTTTTAGGTCCTTACTATAATTATTTTTTTTATTCTCACTCTCCTTGCTCACCTCATCTTTGATTTTGTGTCTTTCAACACCATATGCAAATGCACGGACGGACTCTGCATAAAGCACAAACACACACACACAATTTAATTAGGAGCCAATTACAGAAACACTTTCATGCTATTCTTTTTACTTCCTTTCACTCCTAAGTGTTCCATCTAAGGTGTGAAACGCAGAAAACAAAGCAGTGGAAGGAAAAGAAAAAACTTGAAATTGATTGTCTGTCTTGTCTGGCAGGACTCGATCAGATGAGCTAATAATTCTGCGCTGAAGAAGATTTTACTCATGCTGTTTCTGTAAGCGGTTGCACCTGTTGATGGCTCAGTGGTTAAACTACCAGACAGAATGTGGTCCTGTAGGCCAGAAGTGGGATATTTTACAAAGATCTGTGGTTCTACTGGGATCCAGGTGTTCATATGACAAAGAGCAGGCGTGTGTGTGAGTACGTGTTCAGAATGAGCCATCCTGTTCACAGGTGCGAGGATTTATGTGCTTTCTCGATCTCAAGTTTCTGAAGTCACTTAATACCGACAATTATATGTACTGTGCGTGAACGTAAAAAAAAATAATCCACATTGAGTGCCTGCTTTAAGTCTAATTTTACAGTGGGATTGAAATACATAAACAACATAAGACCCTTTCCTTGAGCCACATATGCGTCAAAATCCCCAAGGAACCACAACCTGGTGCAGCGCCGGTCTTTTCTTCCCACACGCTTCCTGCTATTACTCTCCCACCTGGTGGCACCACCCAAGTAAGAAGAAATCTGTTCCCTTTTCACATGTTACTCCCCTACCTTTCATACCCATGTGAGAATCTGAGTGTGCGCTGCATTAAAAGTGAAATAGAGAATTAGAAAAATGCTCCCTAGCAGCCGCAGAGTAAATAGACATATCATTAGCATAAAAGTGCTTGTAAGGAGCGGAGAAAAGCACAGATTATGCATTTCTCACACAGAGAGAAAGCAACTGGCTCTCTTTCACATGATAAGCCAAGAGGCTGAGTTTAAAGCGTAATTGGAGAAAAAGAGGAAGCTCGTCAGTGCAAACACACCGCTGAAATTTCAAGCTTCTCATGTTGAGCAAAAAGGGAAACAGCACTTTTGTGCTTGTATCACACACTGAGGTGATGGCAAGAATCTTGTGTTAAACACTCCTGCAAATCTACAGATATACAGTAGTGGGACAGATGAAGCACTCTGGTGTCAAAGGTTTACCAAAACGTGATGGTTTCCAGCCACACTGCACTCTTCCCTCTCAACAGGAGTCCTAGACTCAATTACGCCACCCACAACAACAGCAGCCTTGGCAGTATGCAATAAAAGTGTAAAACATAAACAAGTTATTGTCTTTCTATGAGAGAGCTGGTCTTCAAAGGTACATAAAGGCCAAAGAGATGTATTATATCCTTGGGTGAAATGTTTCAGTCTAGGTCATTCTTTACCCAAAGTCTGCATTACCTCGCTGATGCAATAATGTGAGGAGAAAAACAACACGGGGGCAAAGGGATTGTAATGCAATCCCATGAAGGCAGTGCATCTCGCTGAAACGTCAGAAAAAGCCTCCTCCTCCTCCGGTCTGCAAATATGCACACTCCACAATCCATCTCGCTCACTGTGCTCCCCCGAAGGATATAATCTCTGGTATATAGGAAAAAAACCTATACATAATAAACATCTAGAGGAGCTTCTTTGTTTGCAGTTGGGCCTTTGGACATTCTGACATAATGCTTGAGGAAGTGTGTGCACCGCAGCACATGCTGGGCGTATTGTGTACACTTTCCTTTGTTGCTGCAGTGATGAGAGTAGAAATGGAAAAGGGGGGGATAAAGGTGTGATGTAGCAATTCATCTCTGCATGAATCAATCACAGAAAGAAAGCCGTGGAGGGAGAGCGTTGGCTAATTGTGTGCACAGTGTGCAGAGTTTGAAGTTACTGCAGCGTCTTCAGATGCTACCACCACAACACACAAATGTAGCTTGGAGCTAAGCATCGCACCTGAAATGCTACAACAAACAGAGTTTAACCTGAAGAAGTAGAATTATAAATGTATAAAAAGGCACTACACAATGAGAACCATCCCATTATACAACTTAAAACAGTGCATCCTGTGCAGCAGACTGGAAAATGAGAACGCTCTATATTGGGCACCTCAACCTGGTAAATCGGATGCTGCCACATGCTGTTGGGTTTTCTCCACATATCACTGTGCGTGTCATTGAAAGTGAAGGCAGGCCCACGGCATGAAAGAAAGAATTACAGCACTTTGCCTTTAATAGACTCTGCTGGTGACTACGCTAACAGTTACACCTCTATGCTGCCCTACCACTGAGACAGCGACTATGACAAGCATGAAATGTCACTACTGGGACAAACAAAGCCAAAGAGACAAAGTCGGTGAAGAAGGGGATGGTGACATGCAGCACCCAGTTTCTATGGAAAAGGATTGCACCTGTAGACTATGCCGTTGTATTGTATTGTAGGCTGCTCTTGAGGCATTCTTGAGTGTCTGATATTGCATGTGCATCAACACTGTTGCATTCAGACAAAACCAGAGACAGAAGCAAAAGGTGAGACTCCGACAAAGGAGCACAAGAATCAGACCAGAGAACAACAAAAGATCCAGGACCCATGGCTCTGTTTTTTTTTTTTTTTTGGAGTCTTTACCCAACATTCCTTCTATCTAATCTGACCCTGACAAACAGCAGGCAGGCTGAAAGGAACTGAAAACAGTGTGATGACTGAGAAAAGTGGACAAAGCAAGAAATCACAAAACATTGCAGTCACCAGCATTAACCACTACGGGCACTCCGGGTAAAATAGAGTACTATTATCTGGGAGGCACTTTTCTGTTTTCAGATTTGCGTCATCTTTATCATTATAATGAAAAGGACAGTGAAGGAAAAAAAAGAAAAAAAAAAAAAGGACCGAGCCAGGGAAAGTTGATGACAATGGACAATATGCCGCTCTTTCGACTTAATAAAAACTTAAAGAGGGGAGTGAATTATACATGACTATATGGGAAGACATCAGCCTGCACATCCATAAAATTGTCAGCTGTGTATTAACGATTCCCTTTGTTGAACCCTGTCCCAACAGACACCACCCTCCGCTGCAATCATCTGCGTACATTCTGCAGCACATCTTCAAACACACTCATGCAAGAGGTTATCGTTCTCCTTCATTTATCATTCTCCAAAAATAAGCTCGACAAAAAGGATACAGTAAAGACAACGGAGACAGGAATGGGAGCACTCTTTAGCGAGCACTCCACCAGTGATACCAATTGCGTGCAGTCAAATATTTATATTGCTTCTTCTAAGACGGAAGAGCAGCGCTGTATGTCAGCGAACTATATATTCCAGGAGAACATGCAGTCAGACAGTTTAGCAGGTTATTAATATTTACTCTGCATACATGACATCTTGCTCTATGACCTTTAATATACTGCATTTATGAAGCACAATGCTCTGTTAACAAGGGTAAAAACCTTTCCAACAGAACAGCACTTGTCATCTTCTCCTCCTAACTTCCATTTATTAAGTTGCTATCCACATGCAATGTCTTCTGCTGTACCACATTAAATATACTATGAGCTCCATGAGAGCACACAGAAGGCACAAGAGGACACTAGGGCAGACCCATAGACCCAGGGCTGGTGTATGTGTGAAAACGGCAGCCTGGTCTGGGAGGCTGACATAGCCACAGAGGTAATTAGATACTTAGATGTCATGTTAAACATGCTCCCTCTCTCTGCTTTTTCCCGCTCCACTCATTCCCTCTCGTTCTGTCTCTGTCAACTCCCATCCTCTCTCTCAGATGGCAGGGTACACTGTTAGACACTACAGGAAAAAAAAGAGGAAGAAGTATGGTGGATAAAGCTTTTCTACTCTGATCTATTCAGGGGAAATAATTATCCAAGTCTGTAATAAGATATTTGAACAACTAAATATATTGAAATCATGTTGAAACCATTATTTTAACCTCTTAAACCCTTATGTACGAAAGAAAAATCCAATCTTATTGTATTGACAAGTGTTGTAAAAACCTGCAGAACGTCATTACAAATTCTACTCAAGATCAAATTCTAGTCAAATATGTCAGACAGAATTACAAGCAAATGTGATGTGAGTGCAGGGAGTAATGGGCATTCCTTCATTCCAGTTTTCAGTCACGTAATCATAACACCCAAAGCGAAATACGATCCTGGGGCTTTCTATCCATATTCCATATAAGATAAGTGAGTAATTACCGTAGTACTTGCTTGAATTAGAACTCTTTGTGAATTTATCAAAGGATTTAACAGCTAATTTGTTTGCAGAAAAAAAAATTGAAAAAACACAGCTCCCATGATGTGTTAGGCTCACCGCTTGACTGGCCCCAGTCTGTCAAGCTGTCTTGGGCTTGTGGGAAATGGTGTTCCTAAAGAGCAGCTGAAAACAGAAATACTGAACACATGATCTGCTATTTTTTGGCTTGTTTTCGTCACTATCTGGACAAATGGGGAAAACCGCAAGACATACTGTTCAACAAGGTTAGGTCTATGGCTGGACTTGTAGTCATTTTCGTTAGCACAATTGTCAGCGGAATTTCACAAGCCTCTTTAAATATGCATGACCTCCACCTACTTGACTGAACTGCAAAGCATTCAATTGGCGGTAAAATAAAATGCATAAATACAATTTATTTCACTGTGATGAACCTGTGTCTTAAGTACCTAAGCAGATGACTACATATTCTTTATGATGACTTCCCAAGGAGATTTCTAAATCCAACATTACAATATTTTGATATGACTGTCCCCTCTGCTCCTAATTATAGACGCTATACCACACATTCAGCTGATAATGGTTGATTATAGTGTCTTATCATCCTCCCCTCTCCAGTATCATCAATAACGATCACAATTTGCTAAATATATTTTTGCATCACTGCATTGATATTTAATTTGTTATGTCCAATCAATTAACTTGTCAGATCAGACGTCTGAAAATTGGAATAAATTAGGTTCCACTCACTGTGGTGGATATGAGCGCACACAAATGATCAGCCTCTCTCTCTCACTCTGTGTCTCTCGTACAGTCCTTTGCACAGACCGTGAGTCATTTTCCCAGCCGCGGGGAAGGGTGTAATTGAAGCCTGGCGAAAGATAATGTAATTTGGAATAGATCATAAATAATGAATTGTCAGGACCCAACTAAAGTATATGGGAGGAAATATTATCTGGTGTTTTAACTGTAGGCTGGGTAAGTGATAAAGTGGATCTATCTCCAGTTAATACTACTGTCTAGCCAGTGGGCAAGAGGAATTAAAACAAGCCAGAGAGTGTATGGTATAAAACCCCTCAAGCCAAAAGGAGAATAAAACATCCAAACCTTCTGTCTTTGGCTTCACTTCAAACATGACATTAAGGAGTTTAAAATGTCGCCGTCAGGAAAACAAGCATGCCCCGAGCAGACAAAACACGCCCACTTTTTTTTTTTTTGCTCTGGGGCTTTTTGACCCAAATGACCAGTCGCAACAACTCCATAAAACAAAGAAAAGCCATCTGACAGTTCAGACTTCCAGACTTCTGCTGCGTCCGATGGAACCTGCTATTCACCATCTCTCTCACGTCAATCCTCAGTGCAAGCTCATACATCAAACTCACACAGCAGTCCGTTAACCGCCGTCTCTTTCACCTCCCCGAGGTCGGCTGGAGAGATGAGATTCTGGGATAACAATGGCTGCAGGGGTGGGCCCGGGTCAACAATGACTGACTGCAGGGTGTAGGCCTTGTGACGAGGTCAGGCCCCTCCGTCTGACCCCACTACCACCAGCGTTCCCTTCGCTCCTGCCTCCCCACAGCGTTCCCCTCTGCTTAAGCTGATGGATAGCGGAGTGGGGGGGGGGGGGGTATTGAACGAGGCAGCGTTGGTATCGGCTGTATTTGACAGTGATCCCTTTTGGCCGTCACTCAGCAGAGACACTCCCATCATCTCCTTCTCCCCTGACTCTTGTTGCCCTCTTAATCTGCTGTTGTCCCACTCCCTTCATCCAGCAAAGTCTATTGTTTTACTCCTCCTTACTTTCTGGGTCTGTATTCATCATGTGGATTTGCACAGTTGTCCACCCACAGCTGAGATGCCTGGTAAACCAGAGTCTCCTAACCTCAGTCCCCTGTCCCTCATTTAACATGAACAAACAAAAAGAGTGGGGACAGTGAAGTCCAGATATATTTTTGGCAACGGGTAATTTTCTGTATTTCAAGCGCTGGAACTGAACACCGCGGGGCCTTGTTCCAGACCACTGAAGAGCGCTAAAGAGGGGAAGAATTTAACTGAGGCATTTATCGGAACTCAGCGCTGAATCAAGCAAATCCTAAAATAAACAATGGATTCAGTTCAATTGCGGCCTGACCTTAATGTGATTCATCTTAATTCATTATACATATGAGGCAAATAAGCTTAATGGAATGAGATGTACATTGCTTAAATTGCCCAGAAAACAATTACTGAAGAGTTAATAACTTTCCAATGTGGTTTGAAAACCATAACCAAGAGGGCAAGAGTGTAAATTCCACTTTGAAAATGACAAGAGTACAATGCTACAGCAATAAGGACATCAGGAGACGTATACTTGCTCCATATTGTTGCGGGCAGAGACAGAGTCCGGCTTGTGCCCTCTAAAACTCAACCAGCCCTGTTGTTGATAACGATGCTGCCTGGCACACGGCCAGTTTTCACCCCACAAAATGCCACCATTTGTCCTGAGTTGACAGATTCCAGACCCAGGGTGAAAACAAGTATAAAAAAAAACAACAAAAAAAAACACCCACGGCCCACTGGCCCGGCCCGCTGTAACATCCTCGACCTCCATCACACAGCGCTGACTACCATCTGTGGTTTGATCTTTGCATTCAGTGGGGTGGGGGGGGGGAGGGGGTGGCTGAAAGGGCTCAGTCATCCAGCAATGACAAGCAATGTTCCTCTGCTCTCATCCATCCTGTCTGGCATGGAATAAAGTGGGACGGGCACAAAACACAAACACACACACACACACATATACTGTATATACACAAACAGGTTCAGTGACTGTCAGCATTATCATTGACCAGGCCATTGCTTTGCTAACTGTGGTCATGCTCAGGTGACAGGACTGAGTTGATACACCTCAACTTGCCAGTAATTAATGTTTATTGACTGTGTGTGCAAGGTTTGCACACTTTCCATTAAGGAGCTCTCTATATTAGCCATATTTAAATGAAATGCTGTAATTTGTGATAAAAAATCTCTTTGTGTCTTTTCAACTGACCATAATTGAAGATAAGTTGGGTTTACTTCTATGTTTACAAGTTACAAGTTTTATTTTGTGTGTGTGTAAGTTTTAGCTCCATTCATCCCCGTAATAAAATACCTGGAAATGAATTTTAGGTTGCCTTTCAATTTTAATGTTTGCGTTGGCAGGCGCTATTGTTTACATTTTTGTATCTCAAATTGAGTCTTTAAATATAATCTACCTCTAAATATAAAATACTGGTTTGGAAATATAGACTGGATTTCATCTGTTCATTAACCCTGAAACTGTTGCTCAAAATCTGGTGGGAAATTGCTAATTAAAAAATAAAACTCATGTTCCTATTCTCAGGAGACATAGTGAAGTGTAAGGGTTGATGGTGGATGGAAGAAAATAATGTCAAGACTTCAATTTTTCTTCCCTACATTTCCTTAAACCCCCCAAAGGACCGCCTCGTATCTGCAATCAGCAGCAATGCGTGAGCCACTTGGAAAACCAACTGTTTACTCTCCGTTTCTTTCCTTCACACACACATATTTCCCTCTCTCATCCTTTCTTTTTCTTACACAGATTTATTTACATTTCTCCCTCTTATGCAGCAGCTTGTTTACATCTGTTTCTCCTCACTTACTTGCTCTCTTTTTTCCTCCTTCCCGCTCTCTCACATATATATACAAGCTTATTTACTCACCACTGTGTTCACTCACTGATCCCCTTTTGAAAACCACTTAATTAGAAAAGGCTGCAAGGCTCACATGTCCCCCCCCCGCCCCCACACACACCACACACACACACCTCCCTTCATCTTCTTTTACACCACCAACCCTTCTCTTCTTTGTCAACTACATCCTCCTTTGTTTTTTTTTTTCAGACCTATCTTGTGTCTCTCCGTGCACTACCTGACTAATTACACTGAGAGATTAGAGGTGGTGGCGTGGCCCGGTAAACAACACAACAGCTGTACGGACATTAATATTCATCTAGGTATTAATATAAGGAGTGCAGCACAGGTAGGGCAAACAGGGGGACAGGCTATTGAGTGCAGGACACCAGGGGAAGGATGTCTGGATGAGAAGGCGACTGCATCAACGTACTCAGCGGCACAACACGATTTTAATTAAGGGACACAAATTTAAAGTAACACACAAACTTTTCTGATTAAAGAGACTCGGAGAGGGGACAGACACTCATTAGCAACAGGTCTACTTTATAAAAGTGCTTGTGGGAGATAGCCATAATGATCACCCACATATCACTGGCCATCATCAACTAGAGGATGTCAATCCTGCTTTCCTGAGGTCATTGAAGAGGCGACAATGCTTTAAGCTATCTGTCTCCCTCAAAGTGCTTCGAAGTGTTCCCTGAGTTACTGAAAAAGAACTGCACGATAAAAAGTGTCTGCGTATCAACATTTTTAAATAAAACATACAAGACACCAGACTTGTTTTTCCCCTGACTCACTGTAGCTATGGACAAAATATAGGAAACTTCTAACCATAACAGATCTGAACCCAAACTAACTCAAACACATTCCTCTGAAGTCTCTGAGCTCATGGAAAAGAAACTTCTGGTTCACGATTAAAACCACACGCCATGCCTTCCCTTTTGTCTTTTGTCCCTCATTGGATGTGACCTGGAGTATACTGTTGTTAAATCTTCTGTTCAGACACACACTCGCACACACACACACACACGCAGCACTGGGTTGTTTGACTAGTCAGTGCGTTCTCAGATACACACCCCGACCTAGTTACCCTGACAGCCGGGAGTGGTGTTGCATGCCCGGCCCGGAAAACTGTGGCGGTATTGATATGCTATTTATAATTTCTTTTTGCATAAATTACATTAGTCAAAATGGGAAAGAGGAGAGGAGAAATGGGAGAAGGGGCAGAAGCAACCTAGTTTGTGCTGTGTGCCTATCAAGACTTATTGGATTTGTTTTGCTCTCTCTCAGTTCTCATTAAGACCAGGGATCAGAAAGTTAGGCTAATGAAGGTGAGCGGGACACTGTATGCGCCTTTGTGTGTGTTGGGTTTCTTTTATGTGCTGACAAACCCTCATCAACAAGTCTCACAAGGTTGACAGGCTTTTGTCATTGGCAGTGAGAGAGCACTTGTGCTATGTGACCAAACCCTCACAGATCAAGTGTCCATGTATTGACTTTAACCAGGACTAATGACAGTGGGGAGAGTGAAATACTGCAACCCACATGCTGCTAATTGGCTTAACGTCTGAAGTGGACACGCCTGATTGGGCAGATAAAGGTGTACACTCCACGACATGGTGGCTTAGTCATGGAGAGCCTTTTCAAAAGGCTGACAACAGAGTAGGACTCTACTCATCTCTGAGCACTAACGATGAAAAGCAACATCATTCAATAAAAAAGACAGGACACAAAATAGTTGGAGCTTTGTTCCCTATCTAGTGTGGACCATATGTTCATCGCTGCCTGCGTGCACTGTTCAAAAAATATAATACACCATGTAGAGATCTAATATTTTTCTTATCTGAATCGAATTCATTTTCAACATTCCTAAATGGCCTTTTCCCACCACTACAGCCACAGCCACCCTGCTGCAAATGGTACTCACCTCTATGAAGAGCTTTGGAGCCAGGACGTAAGAAGTGCACATTAGTGATGTTGCAGCATGACAGGAAACGGATGCTTTCAACGGACCTTGCCTAGGTCTGTGGTCTACTCTAACCAAAGAAGACGGCATGTAAAACTCAGCGTCCTTTGTGTCACTGGATGTCTAGTAAAAATCTTCAGAGCTTCTTGAACATAAGCTTGGGTCAGAACCAAAAATAGGTCACATTATACTTCTTTGATTCCCATATGACTGAAGAAAGTTTTATCGGGCATGCATCCAAGGCATGGATGCCAAACTTCTAACTTTTGACATTTTTAGTGCCCTAGCTCTAAACTGTTAGGCTCAACACTAAACCAGACTGAAATGTTCACTTTTCATCTTGACTCCAATTCTTCTTAAAACAGCAATGCACCCTAGCCACAAAAACACAGCTGCCCTCATGCCAAGGTACCACAACAGACCTCAGTAGCTTCCACAGCCTGAACCAGGAAACCAATTCACTTATCAGCTCTCTTCATCAGCCACTGAATTACAGGAAACGTCTGCCAAATGCATCTAAACCCTGATCACTCTCACTCTGCTGAACCTTCCAGCTTTGACTGCAATACACAGCCTGAAACGAATTGGATAGAGAGAAAGGGAAAGAAGAAAAAAAACAGTCGGCATCCATTTATAGTTTGTACGGGAAAGAGTGCTGATTACTGCAATAGGACGAAACATTTATTGGGATTCATTCTGCTGATTTATTCGTGTCAGTTAAGCAACTGATGGAGAGGAGTCAGATTGGAAGTGGCATGTGGTGTAGCTCTTTTTCTTCCCATTCTTTTATTTTTCTTTTCATTTTGTCACTGTCAGGAGAAAACATGTGCCTGCTGATGGTCATCATTGCCAGGTTCAATAAAGCAATCATCGCTGAAAAATGGCAAACTTTCATTCCATCCCATACCTCTGAATCGCAATGCCACAGGGGCCATTTTAAGATGTAGGATTTAATCAAGGCAAGTAGAAGTTTCATCCTAATCAGAGTAGAGAGGCTTATTATATTCATGCTGTTTTTTGCCCTACAGTTCAGCACAGTATATCCCTCTCCATCATTCACATCAAATAATGCCTCTTCCTGTGAAGCTTTTTGCAAGAGGACAGACTGGAGGGTTGGTAAAGAGCCCACCTTGGGGTCACCAATCATGTGGAGGACTTGTACATAACTCTGTCACTTCCTGACACCTCCCCCTTCAAATGGGAGAGGAATGGCAGGCATAAATCGCAGCCAGAGGCCGCCCAATCAATAGGCTGCCCAACTGACTGACGTGCTATTTGTCATAAGAAGCCTGCTCGCTTTCCTGTACCTGCTAAAGATGTGGCCATATCCAGCATTTCATTCTTACAGTAGAGTCCTACTATACAACAAAAACAATCTGAAAGTCTAAGTACCACTCAGGTTAAATTACGCCACACATATATAACTCAGTGGGCCATACAGTAATCTTTGTGATGACTTTGTTCATGATAAATGTCAGTTTGTGGAAAATCCTAATCAATCACCTTTGATAATTCTAGGGATAGCATTCAGCAATGGCAAAATTCTCCTTGCGAGTTTCCAAGAGAGATACAATGGCGAATTTTAATTCGGTCACATTCTTTATCGAGTTTTGGGAGCAGTGGCCTGGATTGAAATACTTCTTTGATTTGACACCAGAAGAGAAGCCATTAAGCCTGACAATATTCATAACTTCATTTATTAGATGGGTGATTATCTGGTGCGTCAATATGGGGAGAAAAGATATGTCACTTTGGGTGGGCCCTGCCTACTCTCTCCAGCCTTTGCCTGTCATCATTAGACAAGCAAGTATAGAATATCAATTAAGAAACATAAAAAGGAGAAAATCTGGACCAGTGTTGTTAATTATGTCCAATGCCATTAGCAGGGTCAGACCGGTAGCCCTTAGGGAGAACAGCCGGAGCAGCATTGGTTTCACTACAGAGAGGTTTTTTTTGGAGTGGTCAAAGAGGTACTTCATAATTGCTTCCACTTGCAGTGAGTTACAGAAGTTAAATGCTCTGCACATTCTTCCCGTTTAATCTATTAATGCAACTTAATAATTGATACACTGCCTCTTTGGCCGTGGTCTTGGCCCATAATCAATTAGTCATTTTAATGAGTGGGCCAAGGAGCCAGACAAGAGGGTTCACCATGAACTTTATAGAACCAGGAGCTCAAGACAAAACTTAATTGTAGGCATGATTTGATTTTGACCCTGAATACACTTACTTACTTACCCAGCTGCAAACTCCTTATTTGATCTGAATTCTTAATCTAACCATAAATATTATCTGAGATACAATCTAATATCACTGCTGTTATTTTGCTGTCAAAAGCTTGTGGATCCTCCTAGTTATAATTTGCATGGAACTTTGATACTGATAATCGGGACTGGATGTGCGACCTAATCTCTTCAGGAGATTGCTTGACGAATACATCAACCCAAATGTCAGCCATATTGTTTGACCTGCAGGTGGCAAACACAGAGAGTGCAAATTATCTGCTGATTCTTTGGAGATGGGTACGGCCAAACAAACAATAATTACTCGTACGCTGATTCTCGACTAGGCTCAAGCTCATTATTTACCGCATATCGCCAGCTGCCTTGTGAGTCTTACTGAAAGGTTAATGAAGAACGGAGAGATATGAAGGCCACCCAAACCTCCTGCCATTCTTCTGCTACGTCTCGCATTTGTATGTGTGTTTGTGTGCATGTTTGTGTGTACGCATGCGTCAGGTGGCTGCAACAGACGCGGGTGTGCCTGCCATTTCTTAATTATTGATAATGAAGCCCACTGAGACTGCAGCGAAAGATGAAGGGGAAATGGCAAACTGATGCAGTCAGACATAATAACAATACAAGTCTTGATGGTGCTGTAATGAGAACAATTACACGAGTATACCCTTGACAGTCTCAACAATACAACTCATTCTGCCATTTTGGGGAGTCTATTTCTGTCTGAGCTTTCCTTCGTCCCAGGCATCATTTTTATCATCAGCTAAACCACTTAACCCAAAACCCTTTATCAACACTAAAACCCCCACATCTAAAAACTATATTTATCTATGTTTTCTTCTGGTGGTTTTTCAAAACCCAACTCGCATTGTCATCCCAGCAGAGGCCATGAATAATTCTGACAGTAGTTGAGGGTGTGATGAGTACAAACTCACAAACAGTGAAGAGGAATGTGTAAAAAAGCCCAACACCCTCTGTGCCACATCAAACAATCCCTGTGACCTTCCCAGCCTTGGGGGAGACGGTTTTACATCCCAACACTCATTAAATCCCCTGAGGTTTAGGGCCATGATAAAGCAAACAAATGGCTCGTAATCACAGCGGTAATAAGCAGAGGGGTGGTCATTAGAGATGCTATTCATCCCATATGGAACGCCTCATCAAGAGCTAGGGACCCTTCTCTTATTGTGCCAGAGTGACTTATTGTCTCTGGCAGTGCAGCGACAGATCGTCCTTGCCTGTATGGGGGGCTTATCCTCAAAGCCTTGCAGCCCACTCGCCTTGTTTGCAAGGCATTATTAAAGCCCAGCCTATACTGACTCATTGCTATACGCGAGTCTCTGCGTACTGTGATCAACCCCAGGCATGTAACTTCCATTTCCACTCATAACAGCATAAGGAAGAAGGCAGAGTGAAGGATTATGGAGCCAGTGCCTGGTCTAGGCATCATGGCACGGCCTATTAGTGCTGGCAGGGGCTAGAATGACGTGCTGTTCTAACATATTTGCCAAGCTAAAATTGGAATGAGCTGAAGATAATAAGTAGGTATGGGCAGAAAGCAATCTGAAAGCCTGGAAGTTAGATTTTCGGAAAACAGTTAAAACTGTTGGCTCAAATCTATGCATATCAAACATCTGTTATGGGATGAATACTGAAAGCCACTGCCAGGGCAGTTTAAATAGTTAAGAGGTAGTAGTGGAAATAGATAAACCAACATGGGTATAACCAGAGCAAAACGATAGTTGTTAAGGTTAACAAAAAGCACAGGCTTTTATCTTTAGGTCAAGACAAGACAACAGAACTGAAGATTAGAGAAGACAAGAGAAAAACACATTGTATGTCATATGCAACATAACTGCAACATTTTCAGCATGGAGGATGTGTTGCCTATGTTCAATAGTTGCTGTGGGCCAGTTCAGGATCAGTTATTGTGGGATCATCTTTCATCAGCATGACATTGCACAGATCAAGGGAACTAATTCAAGGTTAACCACAAAATTTGGAGACATACAACCCAAAACAAAAGTTGGATTTTTTGTGTCTGATGCAGACCTCTAAAAGACTGTACACCACAAAACAAAAAAGAAAAAAAACTTCCAACAGTGCAAGAAATAATTGATACCTCTTCTTGAATTTTGTGCACCGGCCTCTTTTGATTTCTTTTTAGTCCAGTCTAGATTTTCTCTGCAATCAATAGTTGGACTGATAGCTGGAGAGAAATGTCAACAGACAAAAGCAGTCAGGGGTCCTTTTGCTCACAGCAACCCCACGATCTACTTGCAAGTCAGAATTTCTACTTCACAAAAAAAAAAAAAGAATCAGTAATATGTTGGTGGTTAAAATGAAATATCTCCTCTTTGGGCTAATCTTCATCATTTTGTTGTATGTTAAGGTATCTGGTGAAACATTCCAAAACCAGCACAATTTTTCCACCTCCTTGTAGCATCTGTAGCTAACCAAATAAATATATAAGCGGTTTTCAAGGCATATCATTCTTTCTCAGTCCCTCCAACCCCCTTAGCATGGGAGTTAACAAGCAAAATCCAAGGAGAAAAATACATAGATAGATTTTCCTTCATTTACTGTGATATATGCCACAAGGTTGTTTACTTACTTTCCAATTTAAGAGTTTTGCTAATTGCTTTCTTAAAGTTATTATCCTAAGAGGTCTTAGTAAGTCCCCAAAGCCACTTCTAAATTTCTGCTCAAGCATCACAATACACAGAATACATGCATAATAAAAAGGGGCTCTTACCTTTATTTGCAACCATTCAGAGTGAACAGCACCAGGGGAAAAAAAAAGAAGGAGATAAATAAGATTAGAATAGGCACTGTGGTAAATTAACAAACTTGTATCTAATGTTTTTCTTCTTCACAACAAAAACCCATTATTTAATATAATATAACACAGTGAAACTGAAGTAAGCATGCATAGGGTATACACAGAGTCTGACCTCATCACTTCCTGCAACAGTGCACTTAGCACCGAAGAGAGCAGGGCAATGATCACAAACTATGGGTATGGGAAAAAAAAGATCTTGAATTGTAAGAGGGTTAGTCGTAATAAGCTTTGGCTTCAATTTTTAAATCTAAGAAAGTTTGTGTTTATATCGTTTGTCATTTTCTATTTAGGTTTTGTTGGGACTGATTGCTCCGTTATTGTTTTGCCAAAATGATTTGCTTAATTACTTATGGCTCTACATAAGGGGGTGGCAGTGGAGCTGATGAAATGCTAGAACGGCCAACAACTGCAATGCCTGTAGCAGCAACGTAGTGAGCAGCAGCAATGATTTTAGTGAATGCCATTACTTCATCAATGTATTCAAAACAATTCCCCCCCCAAGATTATAATAATCTGAAAATCAAAGTGCTTCAATGGCATCTGCTAGAGACAAAAACTAAAGGCTACCATGCATTTCTTGGCTATGTTAAGGTGTTTAGCAGACAACGGGGGGCTGCTGAATTTCTTTTGAGTGACTGGAGCATGCACTGCCATTTGCTAAACAACCCAACACTCTAGACTTATGGTTCCATTATAGTTCCATTAGCTGAGAGGAAAAAAAGGAGAAGGAGGGGCAAGGGGAGGGAGAATAAAAATCCGAAGGACGATAATTGAAGATGAGAAAGAAGCAGGGAAGGTTGAGAGGGTGGAGAGAGCTAGAAAACGATGAGCTGAAGAGCATACAAAGAGGGAAAAAATGATTCTTTCATCTTGTCAGCTATCAGGAAGACTCATGCTCTGTAAACTGAAGGAGTAAAGAACAAGCCCAACCCATACTTCACAACTATCATCACCCATGGATAGAGAGCCAGTCAAAAAAGAACAAGACAACAGCTAAAGAGTGAGGAAAAATAAGGGAAATGAGGACTAGGGTGTGAAGGAAAGTGATGAGACGGAAAAAGGTGAAAGAGAAGGGAGGAGAACATTTGCAGAATTCAGAGAAAAGTGCATGATCAGGAAGTACTGACAGCTCTAAATAAGGCTTCTTCAATTTTCAGCTATTGAGGAAGAAGAGAACTGAGAGGTGAGCTGTGTTCAGCTGCACCGACAAATGGTATCAAATATTTTGCTGTTCACCCATTCCCGCAAATCCTAATGTATATTTGCATGTATTTCAAGAATGCTATGCAGGTTTTCATGTTAATATGATATGTTTTGCTCATTCAGTTAAAGGTGCTTTATACGACATCCAGAACCACTTGATGGTCCGTCGTATCAAGTGACCAAAGTTCATGTAAGACAATTATTAGCTTGCTAGCTATCGTGCTAACTCAAAGTACCTCAAAAACATGTAAAATAGGCTTTAGGTAGCCAAAGTTTGATGATTTCAATTGAATGTTTAAGACACCTAGCACATTCAGAGGGAGTGCGACTTCATTCTTTGCTCAGGATGCTGCTGTTTTAATGTTCAAAATCTCATAACCTATAAAGAGTCTAAATTTCACTTGTTCCTTCCCCGGGCAACACAATTACCACAAAAACATTCCAGGTGAAATAAAAACACCCTACTTTCTTTCTTTCTTATGCATAATGCATGCACTACAGTGTTTAATTTTCACTGTCAGCCGGAGTGATTACATTGCATTAGGACCGGCCATGCAGATAATAAGGAAACAATCCTGCTAAGAGAAGGCTCCACAACATGAAGTTAACTACTATGAATTGTCTGTATCTTTTTGCAAATAATTCACCCTCTTTGCCACACTGGACACAGCACAATTTCAGTATTCATCTTAACAGTGTCATCTGTGGTCAGGTCTGGAGCACTAGTCTATCAGAGAGTAATTGGAACAGCTTGGGCTGTAAAGCGGGCCTATACTTAGCTCAGTTTCTCTGTTAAAGCCCAGCCAGTGAAGCACTCTGCCAATTCTCCTCATGGTGGCAATCCAGCTTTATTGATCCCATCATTACTATTTTTTATTAAGGCTGCTCATGTCTACCATATACAACTAGCTCTCCACAAAAAAAAAAAAAAAAAACAGACTTTTCTCCCCCAACACATACAAAAAAGCTTTCTGATTGCTCTTTTTGGCCTGATATAAAAAGCCACTTGGCTATTTGGAAACAAGCAAAGAAGGCAAAAGAGCTCTGGGTATACCAGAGATTTCACTCAACCGATTCCATTGCTAATGCTTCTTAGACATGAGCGGTCACAGAAGCCTTTCAAAGTCTTGGTTTCACATTAAGTCGAGATTTTTTTGGAATGAAGTGGGGTTCACCACATTTTTTGGTTTTTAGCTCAAAACAGTAGGCTGGTGTCAAACTAAAGATTGCCTCCCGGGCCCAAAAGCCGAGCTGGGTTTAAAACATATTGCTGTCAAAGTGCAGACACATACCGCTGGGTCCCTCTTCTCGCATAAAATGCTTCAAAATGGCCCATGTGGTTTTATGCACATGGACAAAGGAGACTGGAGAAAGAAAAAAATATATAGGACAATCTATTCAAAGAATCAACAGGATGGAGTAAGTGTAGGTGGTTTCTTTTTAAAGATTTGAGCTTTGTGTGTCTGTGAACCACTGTGAATCCCAGAAAACCAGCACAAATGGCACATAATGGATCCACACAACAAAGACATGCTCACATAAAAAGCAATTTTGTCATCAAAAGACAGTGACAATTTACATACAATTGCACAGCAGATCTTCCTTAATTTCCTGCCTCATGGCACATAAGCAAAATATCAATTTCCATTACAAATAACACATTTGAAAAGGAGTTACTAAGTTCATGGGATGCCCTTCACTTATGTGTAATTGCCTTGTTGACTGATTAAAGCATGTTGCCTATAGTGATTTGCTTCCCTACATTGACGTGTAAAGCAATTTATAAAGAGGCCAATGTGGTCAGCTCCTGCTTGTTTTTACCAGATTTCACTTGTTTTCCTCCGATTTCACTTTTGGCAGGTTTCGACTGCTTATGTCTTCCCAAGCCCCTGCCGGACTGGGCCTGATGAAATCACACAGGCTTAAAAGGCCTATGTCTGGCCAAACAGCCAGACTCAGAGGAAGTCTTGAGCCTATTCACACCCCCACATAATCTGCATTATGCCAGAGTGCACTCCCTGCCCCCCCATTGCTGATCCAAAGATTCCAATCTAGATTAGAAAGGTTGAAATGTGTCAAAACGACCTGGGTTAAAAGAAATAGGAAAGCCGCTCTAGTCATGTGCAAACAAATGAACATCTGCATGAATCTGAGGGAACTTCTTTGACCTCATATCCACAAATGAGTCATTAATTATTCATGATTGAACACCTACTGCAGAGCATTCACAAGTACTTTTTATGAGAAAATTATGCATTTCAACTGAACATCTGTTTGTGTGCACGGCTTGTGGATAACACACGTGTTTGTGTGTGTGTGCACGTGGTGTGTGTGTGTTTGTTTTCCTATGTGTTGGGGAGGGGGAGGGGGGAGGGGATAGGAGAGTCTCAACATAAATTTGCGTCAAAAGCTGTGTGGATTTCGTTTAGTATTTGTGCGTGCATTCATCAGTTTGTTTGCAATTACAGCTCGGAAAACACACTCCTGCCACACACACACACACACACACACACACACTCGCCTCCTACTATTAACACAAACTAACATGGTGCTCTGACTGCCACCTTCCTTTATTTTCTTGCCCTGTCTTCCAAGGGCTATTATACGTAGCATCTACCTCAGTTATAAAATCATTCAAGGGCCATTAATCCTGCTGAAATTGTCTTGAAAGGCAGATGATACCATACAGGGAGAGAAAGGAGAAGAAAAGCAATTCTCCATTTTGGTGAAAAATATATTTACTCTTTACATGGCCCCAAATTAAGTTAACGGCCCGCAGAAATATTTACATTCCCTGCTGCTGACATGAGGCTTTTCATTGATACTGATACAATGATAGATGGCTTCAAGAGTACCTGTTCCTTTGTCATACAAGTGCAGCTTTCAATTAAAACCTTCCCAGCTTTGGTTAACTAAAACTGAATTTAAGAGAGACTGTCAAATTGATGACCATGAAAAGAGAAACTATGAGATACTACAATGTTGAAGTCAAAAGATTCTCACTGACCTCACTGAGAAACATCCTCGTAAACAGCTGCCACACTGAGGTTTTTTTTTTTTAGTGAGCCTTTGCCAAGCAAGACTTCCTCAGATTTTGTTAACAAAGTGTCAAACATTCACAGGCAGATCACCCATCCAACTCAAGATGTAACAGTCGAGATGAAAGCCTGTGTCTCTCTGGAGTCTTTTGATTCGGTTTCCACTGAAACCCTCACTGAGGCTGTGATTTAAATGAAGTCCTCTTCCTGGCCTCTTGACAGATTACTCACAAGTTTTCTAACAGAAGTATAGGATTCCATTTGTCTACATATCTCATCAGTTGGTAATATCCCTGCCTATTTTAAGAATGCCAGCATACAACCACTACTAAGGAGTCATTAGACATAACTTTTATTATTAACATCAGACCACTAAGACTTTGGTATTGCTAATGTGCATAGGATTGTTTCTAAAAAGCTTCTACTTGGGTTTCAAGCTCTATATTAGTTTAAGACAGCCCTACTTCAAGTGATTAATTATTCGCTTTTATGCCTTTAGGGCAGTGAAATCCTCGGTTTTAGTTCCTCAGCGCAGCATTTGATATATTTGATTAACTTGGCATCTCAGGTACCGCCTGTAATTTGTTCATCCCTTCATGTACTCATCTTCAAAAATGACTTACTGGGTACTTCAGGTTCTTGTTATCTTCTTCTTGTTCTTGTTACCCTGACCCCTGCGAGGATACAGCTCATACCTCCTCCCTCCAAAGAAAATCTGAAATGTGTATTTTGCAGCCTTCCAACCTATGATTACAGTGGCATTTCTTTCAGTGATTACAGTAGCCGTTGTATGAATAGTCAGATATATCTAATATTGCTTTGGTTCTTTGACATTTTCTTCAGTGATTAGCTGCTGTGTGGATAATATCTTATTCATAGACAGATATTGTTTAACAATAAAAGAGTGAAATATACCATGGAATAGTCCTATGATAATACAATCCAAGGTGTTATATTAAATGAAAATACTTTGTTAGGGCTCACACAAGCTTGAGTACATACTGGAGATGTAAGAACCTTTCACTGAGATATGTCAGTTGAACTCAAGTGTATAAATCCCAATAACCAAAAATGTCTAAGTTTGGCTCTGGGTTTGAAAAACATTAGTCTTGTTTAGTTTATATTAAATTAGCTTGTACATGTCTGCTTGGATTTGAAAGTTAAATTCAGCTGAATTCTCCGGCCTCTCCTCTGGCAAGACTCCCCTCCAGATTGTGGTAGCAGTGTACAAAGCAGAACACTGGCTAACGTTAGCCCCAGTTTGTGCCTCTCACACATAGCTGCTGCTTGTGCTAGCATTAGCAAGACTGATAGTCGCCGGCCGCAAAAACAACATCGCACATGAACAAGATTTATTCCTCTGCAGTGGCAGTAAACGCAACATATGGGTCCGCCAGTAACTGTGCTGTACCCAGAAGTTAAAAAATATATATTTAGGGGTCTACAAACAGTAACATTAACCGTGATAAACAACATGTTTGCGGCTACATACTGACAATCCCCCCTCAGGAACACACATTAGGGAGCCTCTCATACTAGGGACCCTAGCCGAGCTACAACACAGCTGCCCACACAGTCTCTCTCAGAGGGCCATAAATGTGCTTCCAGTGACTGTCAGAACTCCACCTGCCTTCCCAGTGGAGAAACTGGGAAGCTGGCAGTAGCTTCTCATTGCTGGTTAGTTCTAATTACCAGCTCTACATTGTTGCCCGTGCTACTGAGTGGTGGTCAGTCAGTCTCCCTCCAGATCACACACTATGTAACCACAAGGCATCCTGCAGTCGTTGCTACCTCCCTCCTCTGTTGCATTTTTAAAATATGCTGGGAGAGAGTTCCAGCCGAATTTGAGGGTCATCCAAGAGTGTGAAATTCGACACGGGACATAGAGACATAGACTCCTAGACTGAACCAAAAAATAAAGGGTGCATATCACCAGAAATGTCCTCAAATCTTTGTAAAGACTGTAAAAGCAGTCATTAAAAGCAGTTCACCAGTATGTCTAATAAAGTAACAATTATGTGTGAGTTGCCAACACCCTAAAATATAGAGACAAGTAAACTTAAAGGCAAAAATGAGTGTCCTAAAAAGTAGAAAAACCAACACACAAACACACAGTTTTGCAGTAATAAGCAGTCCACTGCCAAAGGCCAGTACCAAAGCTCTCTAATTAAACAGAATGCATACAGAGAAACCTTGACAAAGCAGGAGAGCAGAAAATACTCATGAAAAGAAAGAAGATGGGATTAGAGATGAACACAGCATGTCATCTTGAACGCCGCAAACAAAATCTACAAAAGTACATTCCTCAAGTCCTTTCCGTGTGTGTGTGTGTGTGTGTGTCGTGCACGCTACAATGAATGCTGTTTCAAGAAGATGTCTACTTTCCTATTCTGCACTAGGCAGAGGAAATAAAGCCGAATTCTGCTTTTGTCCTAATTGAGTGAGTGTACAGTTAGCAAATTAAAACAATTACATCTGCGGGCCAGTAGCCCACTGGACCATGAACTGCACAACAACAATATGGAGGGAGATTTCAGCAAGTAGGAACAGCCTCATTAATACATATGGGGGGAGGAAAGGGGGAGAAAGCAGTGTAATCAAGCTCAAGCTTATTCAGCTGAAAACATCTAAGATTTTGCCAAAGATATGCAGCTACAGCTGGGTAGCGTACAAGCAGAGAGACCTAGATTAGCTGTGATTGAGTGTGTGTGTCTGTGCGTCTTGGTGTGTGTGTGTGTGTGTGTGTGTGTGTGTGTGTGTGTGTGTGTGTGTGTGTGTGTGTGGATGGGTAGGGGGGGGGGTTGTGGCTGCAAAAATATGTGTGTCTCTTTGTGTCTCCGTATGTGCTCTCCTGAGCACAAATATACGCCAAATCAATTCAAATTAGGTCATCTCTTCACTCAGTCTAATGTTCCATAAAAGATGTAAGAGGCCCCATCCGTATCGCTGTCTGTTTCTGACATTACTTATCTCTAGGTGTCTGCTGCAGCCTCTCAGGCAATACAGGCCATTTCTACGGCAAACTTAATGGACTGTTACATAAGCCACCTAAAGCCTGGCTTGCCATTCGTGACACTGAGTGTGAGAAGTGACTGTGAAGTCACTAAGGGGAATTTTAAAGGAAAAAGCCTCCGGAAATTACAAGCTCTAAAAGGGTCATAATCTACACTCACCCCATCGGCAAAAGGCCGGGGCTGCATGCTGTCAGAGAATGGGTTAAATTTGACTGACCTTACTTGAAACTTTGGAGAAGTGGGTGACAAGCGAGAGGCTGATGAAACTGCCAAAAACGAGAGGCAAAAGCACTGGCAGGGCTAAGTGAAGCTTGCAGGAAAAGAGCAATTTCATTTAAAGGTGGGGTCAGTTATTCTGGAGAAAGATAATTGATTGTTGAGTCTCTCAGGTCACCAAATACCCACGTTTTGGGCTGGTTGTTGAGTCACATTACCAGGTTGTCAAATACCAATACACACTGGCAACCTGAATCAATCGGTAGAAATTTGACACCACCTGTTGTGTTGCACGCTTCCATTTGTTTCCCATTCATTATAACCCAAAGCGAGCTGGGAATTAGATGCAACAATCAACTTCTGCTTTCTCCAGAATGTAGGACCCCACTTTAAAGATGATCACTTCTTTCTCACACATTTTTTCTTGTGTTTTAAATGCTGAATTGTGGCAGAAATTGTAACAGTAGAAAAGGAAAACAGTGGGAAAGAAGATGCTGACTGACGATGAGAGTAATAGCATTGGCCCTGTGAAGAAACAGAAAAGGTGGTTTCAGGGCAGGGTTTCAAACTAAGAAAGGTCGCCGGTTCAAACACCAGTCACCAAACTCTTCAAAGAAGTGGGCAAGAGGCTTAAGTTGTGTGCGGGTTAGCCTCCTATCACCTAAAACCACTCAGCCTCTCTTGCAAGCTTAGCAGAACTTGCAAAGTGAAAGAACCTGAGTTGAACTTTCTTTTCTCTCCTCCATCTCCTCTCCCACTATCTCCTCCTTCACACCATGCTGCAGAGAATCCCAGTGGGTAGACCATCACTCTCATCTGAACCTGAGAGATGACTAGTGAGGTGATAGGTTGAAATCATGCCCCGTGGGGAGGGATCGAGTGTACTGTGTGAGGCGGCTGTCATCCAGAGGTTCAAGACATCAAACAGAGATGTCAACATCTGTGTCAGAAAAAGCCAAGTGAAAACACTAAGTAGGTGACAGACAGTATGTATGCGGAACAAGAACAACAGTAAAAGTGGGTGTTTGGTAGAACATGAAAGAGAGAGCGCTGCAGCTTAATTTAGAAGCAGAAACACCCACGTACTGTACATTAATACTACTACTAGCTGGTTACTGTAATTCTCAACGCCTAATGAGAAGTCTCACATCGAAGTAGGTCGGCAGCATCACACTCATCAACGCTTAAGTACACAAATAATTAGAGCCTTGTCATTCAGCACCAGTATGAAGGATGGGATGCATTTCCTTCATGTGTCGTTTTGCATTTGTGTCATGAAAGTCGGCATCTATGCACAGTGTCACATCAGTACCAAGGCTGAACCAGTCAGCTGCACTGTGCAACAAAGATTGTTTCAAAACTTACTCTGATAAAATTCTGTTAAAATCATATGTAGGCCAAGTGAAAGTTTGATTTGCTCACGATTCTGTGCCATCATTTCCTTACTCGCTGTTGTTGAATATTGCTTAATCTTTCATTTCAGAAATTCACCTAAAGTGTGTAACATTTAGGAGGATGTATTGGCAGAAATCGAATATGTATGAGTATGTTTCCATCAGTGTATAATGACTTACTATAGGAATTATTATGCCTTGTTATCTTGGAACGAGACATTTTTATCTACACACATCACAGGTCGCCTTCCGTGGAGTCTTCCTTGTTGAACTGCCATGGTTCAGTTGCCCAGGAGGGACAATCCAAATACTGGCACTAGATTGAGGTGGTATTTGCACATTTTGCAGCCACCATAGTTCCCCCTTTGTGCTTGAGAGGGGAGGTTGAACCAAGGGAGCTGTGATCTGCAACTACACAGCTAGATGCCACTAGATCTTATACACTGGACCTGTAAAAACATGTGCCAACACCTTGCCCTTTAGCATATCTCTTCTCTCACTTTCACACCATGCTCGCTGCAAAGGAAAATAACAAACTAAAGAGCAAAGTGCATTTCATGGTCAACTACGTACCAGCAGTCTTGACAGAAAATTGGAGCACCAATACTTGGAAAACACATTCAAAATATAACGTTTTAAGATATATATTATATCTTCTTAAATATTATATTTTCTCCATTAATTTTACACAAGAAGGTCAGTTTACTCATTATGAGGAGTAATACTCAGCCAGTGAAAATAGTTATATAATGTCTTCTTTAGCTCTGGATGGAACTTTCTAAAAAATTTAAAATAGCCATAATGATGTCATAGTGATGTAATTTGGTGTCATCAAGACTTTTAACAGAAAATGTTTGTTACAAACTGGAGGTGCTTGTTGAGGTGAACTTTCTTTACAGGAAGTCTGCAAGAAGGCTTCAGATGTGTACCATGCCAGCACACTTAAAATATGACACCAACTGGTGTATCCATTAGCCATTCAGGACTACATGTAACAAGATCTTCCAATCAGTTAAAGCAATGCTTCAGAAAGCGTCACTGGCAAAGAGTACCAGAAAAAAAAGGCAGAGCCAACAGTGACTCATCAAACATTCACAATTTATGGTTAATGGCCTCGAACATTGAAAGGTTCACATGGTTTTCTAAATGGAAAATAGGGAGAACATTTGCGTCATTGCAGTTATTATTTTAACACCTTTAATCAAGATTGGTTTTGTTCAATTAAGCCCAGAATGCCTTGGGAAAGACTCAAGTGACCCAAAATGACCCTCTTCTAAACTCTTGACACTTGGATTTCTAAACTCAGTAAGCGTGAACGAGTAGCCTATTAACTCAACAGTTGAGTCTACTGATTTGAAACAAACCACCCAACACTTCAAAACTTTATATATTTAAGGTTTTTATTTTTATTTCTAGAATTATTTTTTGCATTTAATCAAGGTAAGCTGACCGAATACCTTGTACCATATTCAAAGGCCCTATATAGAACCGGTGTTTGGTTTGTTTGGCTCATGTAACAAAGACACTACACCACACTAAGGAAAACAAACCTATGAATAATTCTGCCTATAGTTCCTCCTAAATGTTACACACTGGACCTTTGAGTCTTTACTAAGGCTACTTGAATCTCACAGTTGTATATGACCTCATACCGAGAGACCTATAGTGTATTTTTACTTAAAAAGTTAAATTAACTGCCTCTGAAAAGGCAATAATTATAAAAAGGAAAGGGCTTATGTATGAGAAAATGTGCATATGAAAAGTATGTACCGCATCTATGCATTATATTTGCCGGGGATTTTCAGTGTGTGGATATCTGTGTATGTGTGGATGCTTATGATGCGTGTTTAATTAATTTTCACACGCTGTGAAGTGTCAGATTGAGAGGGGCCTCTCTCTCTCTCTCTCTCTCTCTCTCTCTCTCTCTCTCTCCTCACACACACACACACACACACACACACACACACACACATAGACACAGGCACACACACGACTGTGGTACTGGTAGTGGCAAGCAGATGAGATGTGATTTGAGTGGGTGGGAACATACGCTCCTGATAAGTGAATGGCTTGTTTTTAATTGCCAGTCTGGAGTAATGCAGGCACACGAGGAAAGCCACAGTGAAAGATGTGCATATGAGTGCCCCAAACTCGTTAAAATATTGCACACACTTGCTAACAGAGGCTTTGTTTAAATATAGTGAATGTTTAATGTCACTGAAACCTTTACAGCATCTTAGAAATGCACATCGGTGAGTGATGAATGGAGGGTAAGAGGGGAGGCAGGTTGATGTATGGATGGAGAGTTAAAAAAGAAAGCAGCTGGGAGCGGTTCACTGTTTTTGACACCTTGGTACCTACTATACACGCAAGGGTGTTCAGTTGAAACCACTAGAGTCTATCTGAACACAACTGCATGCAGAGAGCTAAACATCCAAAGAGCAGGGACCAGAGCGTCAGTGTTGGTTATGGCTGCAGTGTGTGTGACAGGCTGTGATATCGCTCTGTCACACAGCAGTGCACCAGAAATTGATAGTGAGAGGCAACAATAAGGCATTTCCGGTCATGTCCCGTCCCTCTTTATAGAAGGAGCAGTGACCCTTATATCGCATTTGAATGATTTTTGGCTCATTATTCTTTCACATTATGTGAACGTTGGAACAGTTCAGTAGTACAAAAATAAATTTGAATGTATTTATTTAGAGAGACTGAGGTGTATCAGCAGCTTTTCATCCACATTTTTTTTTTCACTTTCAATTCTTGAAAGCATTTTCTGAGCTGTAATTTACTCTAAACTGCACAGTGTACTTTCGCAGTAATAAGCACAACTACATTTGAAAGGGTATGGGGATATAAAATCTGTGTGAAAATCTGTTAAACTGCTCCTTTAAAAATCTGGTTAATTTGCTAAATGACACTGACCCTTAGTCATATCATGTCCTCTTCAAAAAGCTGCCATCCTATACTGTTCTAAGTACACAAGGTTTTTTTTTTTTTTTTGCTGTCAAGAAGAAAACACTCATGACTGAGTGTCAGGCCTCATAAAAGGAAATAGGAATGGGAAGCAGTATCACAAGACGCTCATTGGGTCTTAAACTATCAGACAAAACCAACACAGCATGTGTAATCCGAATATTGGATTTGTACAGGATGTGTTTAGCTCCAAACTTTTAAAAATTTTAAATCAACCTCAGCATGATTATTGTCCCTTCGTGGCCCTCCTCATTCGAGTGCCTCGCTCACGGCAACATTTCCAGTTAACGTAGATCAAGGTAATTTAAATCAGCAAAAAAAAAGCCGCAAGGGAATTTTCACTGGTAGTGGATTCATCCCCGACTTTTTTGTCCAGTCTTAACAAGCTGAACATTAAAACACACACACACACCTTCATATGAACGTGTGACAAACAGTAAAGCACACATACACACGGATCCTCTCAGTTACTCACAGGCAACAAATTGCTCATTTGTCCTCACTTCACTATCACACGTGAAAAAGTCTAATTTTCTCCCTACTTTAACTACTAAAAACAAATCATGACTGTTAGATTTAAGAATACATTGGAATCCATCTCGTCTGCAGTCTGGGTCATCACATGGGCTGACTCATCAGCTAAATAAAAGCTGAAATGAATAACTTCTGTGCATATGTTATCTGCTCCATAATGAAAGAATCAAAAGAAAATGTGATAAAAAATGCAAACTCTGGAGAAGGAGTAAGCTTGAAGGGTTTTTTTTCTAGCACAGATCATTTTTCTTCTTTAAATTAAAGCTGAAAGCATCAGGCCTCCTTAGGCAGGCAACTGCAAAACTCCATCAGGAGAGAGGAGCGCTACTGTTAATACCAAACAGACCAGCGGTGGGAATATGCGGTGTAAGCGTCTGCTGAGATGTACATCATCTCTCTGTTGGTTTGTGTGTGTGTTTTTGTTGTGAACGGTTAAGAGAGAGGCTGAGAGGTGGAGTGTTGTGTTATTACGCACACCTACGCACACTGGAGACCCCCCAAGGCCCTTCAATGCAGGTACTGTACTGTAAGTAAATAAACTGGATCCCCTTGTGTGCATGAGATATAGTGTGTGTGCGTTTGAATATGCCGTCATGTGTGCCTTTTGTCCCACTGTGATGTCTCCAGAGTGGCTTGTGTTTGTGTGAAGATGTGTGTGCGCACAAGTGTGCTGCCTCATACATGATTGATTGGAGGATTTGGTCTTCTCTCCATAAACAAGGCTCCCTCAGTGTGAGCAGGGCAGCCTATTTGAGCTTGCATAGGTAAACCAGCAAAATTGCCTGATCAACATTCATGCGGCATCCACACTGGCCGGTGACTCTCCTCCTCTCTCCTCTCCTCTCTTCTCCTCTCCTCTCTGCTCCTCTCCTCTGTCCTTTCCTTTCCTCTCTTCAGTTTAATTCAGCTCAATTCGAGTCATTGCAATCCAACTGATTTGTTTTATTCCCAGCTCTTCTTCCCCCACTCTCCTCCTCTCTTCTTCCCGTTGTTTTGTTCTATTGTCATCTCTCATCCTCTTCTCTCCACTCATCTCCTCTGTTCTGCTCTCCTCTCTTTAACTTGCTTCTATTCAAGTCTTTTCAAATCAATTCTTTTTATTCTCTGCTTCTATTTCCCGTCCTATCCCCTCTTTTATTACTGTTCTGCTCTATTGTCATATTTCCTCTTCTCTTTTCTCAGTTGTGATCCCTTTCGTCTTCTGCCACGCATGTAATATTCATGGAAGGCCATTAAAGAAACACACAGAACAGACAAGCATGAAATAAACAATTCTGAATACAAAACAATAATCTGCAGGAAAGTCAGCAGGAACCTTACACCCCCAATTGCTGCCCGCTAAATGGCCACTCTTCCACATTAACCCTCCTCATCACCAGCAAACCCTACGATTCTATTTCACATTGATTTCCTGTTGAAGGAGATTCTTTTCTGTCTTGCAAAGTCACATAAAAAGCAGACATTTGGGAAGGCGGTGAAAGAAGCTTCTTAGTCGACTCCCCTTCTCTGAAGTGACACTTTCAACTTGGGGGCCCTGTAAGAGCAAGCGGCTTAATGTCAGACAATGCTGCCGTTGTTACTGTGAGGGTTGTGCAGGGGAGGAGAATCAAAAGACCAGACATCTACTGTCATTTAATCACAGGGAGGAGACATGAGAAAGAAGTAATTAGTGAGAAGCGGTTTAAGAGATGGGGAGAAATGGCAGCAAGGGAGAAGAAAAATGCCAGTGGGAGAGAGGGAGAGAAAGAAAGGAAGACTGTGAAAGGGAGATGTGAGGAGTAAGCCAAGGCTGACCGAGGAAGCAGAAAAAGGGAGTTCACACAATCACATGGGTTTAAAACCAACAGTTCAGCCACATCTTCTAGACCACTTTATTTGGACGTAAAACTGAGGAGAAATGCCAGTGGAAAGAGAAACTGCGCACTCAGTAAGTAAAGTCAAAATTGATCCAGGAAGTCTGGAAAAGGTGAATATTTACACCACCCAGTTCTGTCTGACTTCTTATTAGAGATAGTGTTAATAGGGCTGATGGCCAAAACACCAAGCGTCTATAGACATGTTAGCAGACCATAATGCTAACAAAAGTGTGCTAACATTATTACAATGGCAATGCAAATGCTGATGTTTAACTTGTAGCATTAAACAGAAAGTACTGCTGATGTAAGGGGAAATGTCATTAGTTTAGTAGTATCGCACACATAAAATAGATGACAGGTTACCAGGGGTACCACGGATAGCTGTACAAAATGTCATGGCTATTAATCCAATAGTTGTTAAGATATTTCAGTCTGCAACAAGACTGAAAATAACCCCAAAGTTGTAATAATACTGACTTTCCATTTAAGCAGGAAGGGGAAATGGAACCAAAAGAGGGAGGAGAAAAAGAGAGGCATGGGGACATTGAAGGGCATCCAACCCTTTAGTAGCAGGTGGCGGTGAGGTGAGGTGTGAGTGATGCAGAGGCCCGGTATGTGGTCCCTCTTGAGAGCAACGGGGCAGACAGGGGTCCCATCCCAGCAGCTAGTATTATGGCAGGTTGATGTTGTTTTGGCTCCCAGAGCTGAAGTGTCATCCTATACACGGCTAAACTCCACCGACATAACAGCAGTATGCAGCCATGTGTGTTTGTTTAGGTGTGTGTGTGTGTGTGTGTCTGTGTGTGTGTGTTTGTGCCATGCCAGCATGCCCAGCAGTTGGAGCTTAGGGGGAGGCCCTGTCACGCATTTCACAAGCCTGGCAACTCATAATGCCATTGTTAGCATATGGTTGTGTGCTAAGCGAGTTGTCTTTTGCCTTATCAAATATTTACAATTACAAACAGAGTGAAACCCTCGCCCTGGTTGGCATTCATGTTTAATTGATGTCTCCCGCTCTTCCTCTCACCCTGTTGTCTTTTTAAGTTTTCTTGTCTTGTATTTCGGGGCCAGAACTCACAAAGCATTTATGGCTTAGATTAGCTCCTACATGGACAATTTAGGAGTCTTGTCTGTCCTAGATTAAAGGGGAACTCAATTCAACCCAACCCAATTTTTACATCACTCTTATAATGCAAAAACTTGCTCTGGACGAGCTTTGTAAATAACCCTGATGATGTAATTGTGATGTCATCAGGGTTGCACTCCTAGACTTCAAATTGTCAAAGGATAGTCTGTATTACCAACTACAGGCTAGTGTTTGTAAGTTGCATTATGGGAAGCTTTTTTTTTTTTTTTTTAAAGTGACCCATTCTGCTGAGTTCCATAACTTTGAGTGAAAAACTTGTCAGCACTAAAACTACCTTTCCAAGTCTGTGAAAAGATCATCCAAAGGACTCCCAAGTCAATTAAAAGACCAAATCACAACCACAGTCAACTGTCGGCAGTCTACCTTGTAACCATGTCAATGTGTTTGATAGACCTCCTAACAGACTCTTCTAATATCTATTGCTTTACAATATTTCAATGAGCAGAGTTACTTTGTTGTCTGCTAGCAAAACTTGTTTCTAAACTTTCTAAAAAAAAAGGTGGCTTCATGATAATTGTCAAATAACCTGGTATAGTTGGTGGTACAGATGCAACGCATGTCCAGATAATTGCAGCATCAAAAGATAAGGATCTGTTTGTCCCTGGAAAACTGGATGTCACTTGGTGCGGGGACGGGGGTCTCACAACAAGTTAGCTTTGAATATGTTGCCATTATGAATGTGGGAACATTATTTGTACCTCCTGCTGCTAAATAGTAGTGATGAAGTCACCAAAGACTGGTCCCCCATGAACTTATCACTGTGGACATACTGTTATCCATAGCAACGGGTCGGAAGCTTTCTCTACGCTGGAGAATTCTCTCCATTCCTTAGTAAAAGTTGTTCACACAGCTTAGTGAATACATCTTAAGAGGAAACTATTTACTCTGAAGTTTTAGTGCAATTAAGAAGAACTCCTAGTGGTAAGATAAAATACTTTGTTAATACTGCCACAGATGTTAAATTCAGTTATCATCTATTTCTTCCTTTGCATCCCTTCCTCCCTCGCGCCTGCCTCCCACTTGGATGAAAGCCCTTGGAGCAACTGTATGAAGCCCTATCAACTAGTCACAAACACATACACCCTCGCATAAACACAAACACTCGCAGGGGGTGGGATGGGAGAGGGAGGCAACCCAGGTCACCATCACTTTCACGTGTCTCATTCTAAGAGAACAAAGTCCAGAATCCATAAAATGTCTCCCAGTTGTTTCATCATTTACTGTGTTTCACTTTGTCAGTCTCTCTGTGATGAACAGAAACATTCACAGCATGAATCTCTCTTTTGTTCCTCTGTGGAAAAGGTAAAAAGAAAAAAAGAAAAAAGTGGCACCTAGAGGCTTTGTTTAAAGATGTACATGTTAGTTTTGGCTAGATAAGTGTGATTCACAACGTCTGACCGCAGTGACCTCAAACTGTTACTAATACAGTAAACTGCCCTCCATATATATATATATATATATATATATATATATATATATATAATATATATACATATATATATATATATATATTATCATCTCTCCATCCATCCAACTTCTCCTAGTTCCTACAAGTGAGTGATCCGAAGGCAATCCTAGGCCAGGTGGGAGATACAGTTCAAGTATGTTCTACAGAGATGTATAGTTCCTCGCTGATATAACCTGAACATGCAGATACTCATCAATTATCCAACTGCCCCAACACAATAAATCTCATCCAACCATACTTGCATAAAACCATTATTTATCAGTTACTTGGCTGCTATAAGCTATTATTTTCAACTCTATGTAGATGGATCCAACACTTGGGGGTTATACTAGAGCAAGTCACACAACAATGAATCTTCTGCAACATGTTAAGATGTTTTACATACCGTATTTGAAATGTCTCACTGGTTTCACTCTATGACCTACTTGCCTGTCACTTAACTCACGCAAATTGGGTCATAAAAGATCTTTATGACACAAATATTACCCACTGCTCATGATCACGGATGAAGACTGGAACATAGCTCAACTGGTAAATTGCTGACATGGGTTGGCTTCATCACAACCACAATCCCCTTCAGCTCCAACCTTGATGGGGCGAGCCAACTTTTTGTTTTAAGAGAGCTGTTTAAATTAGTGGATAGAAAGGAATAATGTGCAAAAAGAATCAAAAACTGGAAATTTGAGGTTTTATCAATGGTGCACAGACGTATGTGACAGCTTGAAAGATTATATCTGTTTAGGGGGCTGATAACAGCAATTTTGTCCAGCATTAGGGCCTCACTGGAATACATTAAAACCTCAGAATGAGACTGACCGCATAATGATAACCATGTATTTGGTTTATGAATTATCATTCTGGGGATGTTTGGTGCACTGAGATTGGCTGCGTTCTATACTGCTGTCACAAGTTTCGAAGAAAAGGTCAGATATTGAATAACATTCAAAATATTTCTTGATGTTTATCAATCAATATTTCATCAGTCAAAATTTCAATGTTTGAGCTGATTTGATTCTCAGTGTGCCCTTTTATTCCCACAATGAATTTCATGTATTACCAGCCATTTTTTACCCAATTTTTTGGGCTTGAGAGTAAAATCTGGGTTTCCAGATGCACACATATTGTGCACATGCTAGTTTGTTCCTCTGGGTGCAACTGTATCATACCGTCTTTGTCCTTCTTTCCTCTTTTTATGCTCTATATCACACCACACATAGTCTCTCACACAAAAACACATATTACCTTTGTGCTATAGGCTACACTCCATAATCAGATTTTAGCATTAACAGGATTAGACCTGAGCAGAGGCTTTCCCTGTCAAGAGATAGGGAATGAAAACGGTCTATTATACCACAGACAAGAATATGGAAAGCTCAGATATAAGATAGCAGAAGTGACATGCTCTATCATATCAGATCATACCAAATGATATCAGCCAATCATAGATTAAAATAATCCAACTTTCCTTTCCGCAGCAACAAAAGAGGAAGATCCCAATTTTGCAGCAACATGCGAAAAGAAATCTAAAAAGAACATGTATGTACTGTAGCTGTTTCACATCTCATCAGATAGTTCTTGGTGCCTGTAGGGATGAAACAGAGCATCTCTCATTCATCCAGGCATCGTGATGGACGGACACCCGCCGAATCAGGACCCCAAAGGAGAAGGCAATGGATAGACAGAAAGAAGAGGCTGTAAAAATTATTTTTCCTTCAGGGTGAGGGGGTTATGAGGTAGTGTGGAATAGTGCCAAAACCAGATACTGACACATCAAAACTACCCTCAGGTGTTGTACCAGTCGAGGAATGACATGAAGTCTTGGGCAAAACAAAAAGCACACTTACACAGGCCCGCAAACAGACATACAGACAAACATTACACACAACACACACAATCGTGCTTTTTATATATATTGCAATGGTGCAAAATTGACACATGAGCAATGCCGTCTCTTTCTTTCCCCTCCCCTTTGCACACAGAAAGTCACCCACACACATACACTGAGAAATGCCCAACGGTCTGTAGACATCAAATTTTCAAACTACTCTCGCCACGCTTCAGTCAGAAATCACATTACCTCCGCTACCCCAATCCGCAATAAGCACAATGCAGCAGCTAGATCTACCTTGTCAAACCTCTGAGAACGCCATTACACCGCTGCTCAGAGCGGTGTTGTGCCTGCTCAAAAAAAAACAATCAAAGAAGCACCCATCCATCCATCCAGAGAGAAGGTAGGATACCATTTCCAATTTTTCCCCTCATCTGGGACAGTAACGAGCCAGTTTGAAAGAATGGAGAAGGTGAGGTAGAAGTGCAGCCACAAGGGAATGCGAAAAGTGAAGGAAGGAGTAAGTGTATGGTATTTAATCATTAGTGAGAGGAGATAGGCCTGCGGGGCAGTGGTGGCAGCAGTACAATTGGCAGCTCTGGTCATTCATTTAGAGTGGCATTCATTAGTCTGCCCTATAATCTGCCTCCTACATGGAGGATAGGATGAAGAGCAAGGTGGAGAACAGGCTATATGAATCACAAATGTGGACACTATCATACCTAGGCCTCCTCTCTTACTGGCCCCCAAACAAGGAACCTTATCAGGGCATATAAGGCTGATAAATAATGAGGCTGCCACATCCTCCACAGCATGGCTGCCGCCTTCATAACAGAAATACAACTGATAGTATATGTGGCAGAAAGGAATCCTGGGTAAACCAGATGAAAGGGCATACTGTACACTAAAAACACTGACACCTGATTAGTCAGGACATGAGTTAGTTAACTGCTGGACGATTAATCAATCTTGTGTTATTTAATTTTGATGAAACAGGAGGTTTTCTTCAAAGTTTAGATTACATTTTAAAAAACAGTCCTGAGGAATATGTTTTCCCATTCATCAATGGTTTAAGTCATTCATCAAGCAAAAATGCCAAACATTCACAGTGTGAGTGCTTGTTCTGTTTCTCTGTTTTACAGCATTTTAATTGAAGGATATTTGGGTGATGGACTGTTGGTCAGATAAAACAAGCAATTTTAAGACTTCATCTTGTGCTTTGGGAAATTAAAATGGGCACTTTTGATAATGGTGTGACATTTTAAAGACTACACAATGAAATAATTAATTTCATATTTTGAAAATAATGAAATAAAAAACACTGTCACAGACACTGTCACACTCAGCCATGCGAACACGCATATGTTAATAATTTGTTTAAACATGACCACCAGTGGTTGTTATTTCTTCCCGTCACTTCTGTCTCTCTGTTTGAAGGAAGGAAGTAAAGAAAAAAATAAGTAAAGAAAGAAAGAACGAAAGAAAGAAAGAAAGAAAGAAAGAAAGAAAGAAAGAAAGAAAGAAACTTAAAAGAAAGACGCAGTGGTATGCTCCAGCCAACAGGGCACAGCGACTCACTTTTCTATTAAAAATTTTAGTCTTTAATTAGGGTTTATTAGGCTCTTAGTGGGTCTGTCCAGTCTTCTCTCTCTACGTGAGGTGATTGAGCAGCCACTGTGAAGAATACGGCACACTGCGGGGACAAATGAAAAGCCCTGACATGCTGAACGGAGGAGGGAGGGTGAGCGAGTGCTACGTATTTTCGTCTGTGTGTTTTTGTCTATGGCCCGTGCGTGGTGTGCGCTCAATCTAAGGGCTTGTTTCCTGGTAAGCTGACATATAAGAGTGCTCGCGGACTCAATCCTGCACATAAAAACGAGCACCGTTATTCACAAATTGCCACAAAGCTGTTTTGTCAATAACACACCACTCAAGAGAAGCACAGATGGCTTTAACTGTCATCGCCTCTCCAGCTAATTGGGGCATCACTGGTGTATCTGTGGTTCCTATCACCTTCATAACTACCTGTGAATTTCTAAGTGCAATGAATTGTCCCCCAGCTATTCTTCTTTGCAGCTGTGATGAAAACAAAGGAAAATGCCCTGGCTAAGCAATGCTACCTTTCCACCAGCGATGGCTGTGTTGACTTTTTTTTCCACACCTTTTGAAAACAATAAAAATCCAGTCTGCTGTCTGACTTACTGATGATGGACTCAATCCTTAATGGTTTAAAGGGCATGAGAAATGTGTCTGTAGCATAGAGTATCAAACCATATCAAAAGTTGGCATGGTCAGATTTTTGTTCTTTCATTAGATATGGTCTCATCTACCTCAGGAAATCAGTAAACTTTGCTAAATTTATACTATTTTAAACCCACACAGTCATGTTTGGCATATTTTAAGTGAAAAAAGGCTTTTTGCCACGTTAATATTCCTCCAAATTATGCAGCCTATTTGAAAAGGGTGCCACTTTCTGCTCATACATGCTTTGTAGAGGGATTAACTATTACAGGCTAATAGTCATTTATAGTAATAAAATGTACTAATGCCTTATAGAACTGTTATAAGCCATTCTTAAGAAGTACGTTTTGAAAAATCCCTTTGAATTGTGTTCATCCAACTCCAGTATGACACCTGCTTTATCAAGTATGCAACTTCAAATGTGAATTTATGAACAGATGGAGATGGAGCAGAAGGAGCTCACCCAGTTGTAAGGTAATTGTATATGTTGTGAGGATGTTAAGGACTCCTTATCCATTGTGGTTTAAAAAGCTGAGGTTTAAAGTTGATTCTTGACCTTAGAAGGCAGTTGAGAAAACACAAGGTCTTTTCAGTGAAAGAAAAAATAAGAAAAAGTAAAGTGGAACATCTACAATGACAACTGGTATGCAATATGTCTGAAAAGCTCAATATAAACCCTTTATTAAAGGGTGCCTGCTTTGGTATTTGTACCAGAGGTATCACTATAAAGATTTCAGTTTCCTACTCATTGTTTGTGTGTCTTGGGGGAGGAATAGGAGAGCGAAGGGCTCCCGCCAGTTTGAGCTATCTGTCAACTAAGAACACCCTGAACTTCAGACAGATATTGTGGCTTTGTCACTTTGCCCTAGGCATGAGAAGCAAAAATATCACATAGCTCCTTGAAGTGAAATTACTCTTTAACGCATGTAAAACCCTGAATTTATGTATGAAGAAGAAATAAACTATACATGTTAACCTTATGATAAGAAAAAAACTGCTTAGTTACTCTAAATGATTTAGCCCAGGGAAATACTAATACCAATACAAAAAGAATTGTAATGTGACTTCCATTCTTCCCTGTATACCTTTCGTAGATTATAGCCTCCAGGCATAGCACCCCACAAGGATTTCAGGCTTTTAGAATATGGGTAAAAAAAAAACACACCGTATGAGTGGAGTCTGAGCAAAACACTCTTTCGGGAGAATATTTTACTTCAACTTTAATTGCAGAGAATTAATTGGTGGAAACTTTTGTCCCTGACAAAAGCGGTCCCTGTTTCATTAACAGCGTCATTAATAAAAGATGACGTTTCTTGTCTTTAATTAGAATTAGTAAAGGGAGAATTGTGTGAAAGGTAGAGACACACACAGAGAGAGAGAGAGAGAGAGAGAGAGAGAGAGAGAGAGAGAGAGAGAGAGAGACGGAGGAAAATAAAAGGGCACTGGAGGGTTGGAGGGCAAGAAATAAATGGAGGGGACATGAAGGAATTAGGGAAGTAACTGAGAAAGAAAGCGAGGAGCAATGAAAAGAAAAAGAGATAGGAATAGACAAAAGCACAGCAGGTGGTAATAACTCAGGGCCCTTTGAGGCTTTGAAGTAAAAATCAGTTGCTTAAGCTCATTATTTCACACTGAGCATGGCATGAGCAATCCACAGATCAATCTATCGATATATTACTCTGTGCATAATATGGAGTGCATTAACAGACTTGCCAGACTTAACTGACAGTGCAGTGCATTCTAGCATCATACCAAAATGTTCTTATAGAAAGAAACAAAAAACCCCAAAAACATGTGGGTGTATGGAATTTGATAGCTGTGAGTCGTAGCGTAACCATGGTTGACTGCCTTTGACAGTGAGAGGAGATGAGACTTCAACCAGTTCCACTGCCTGCTAACACTCTGAGCAATAAAGTCACATCTCATCTTGTACCCCAACACACATAGCTACACACACAGAATCCAGCGTTTCTCTGTGTTGCCAGCAGAAGAAAAGAAACTTTTAATTGAGTCATGATAAAAGCCATCTCTTTGTCTTCCTCCACCGTCTGGCTAAGTGAAGATAAGTGAAGACAGCATCATACTAAACTTGAGGTGGAGAGATACTCATAATCAGTTAAAGAGCTGCAATCCAGAGCAGTGCACAATGAGCCTGAAAGGTACACATCATCTATCAATTCAAAAACAATAAGCTATATACATATATTACAGTGCAGACTGGGCCCTAAAATGGCATATTTTCTAAAGTTTGAACTTGGCCCAAGAATCTATTTCTTTCACTGATTGATTTGTTCTCATCTCTGTCACAGAGAACATTCCACTCCTTAATTGCAGCGGTGGAGATCTGTAACTCAGTTCAGCAACGACCCAAAAAAATTAATCACAAGCTTAGGAATCAATATCCTCTTGTTCTTTTTATCCAACCTGCCAGACAGATATTGATAAGGGACAATTTGGGACAACAACAGATTGGTTCAATGCCAAAGTATTGTTTGTAAGTTAACTAGTGTCAAGTATCGTTTGGTTGGGTGAGTATAAACTACTTGGTCAGTGTTAAGAAAGGATCAGGGTTGTTGTTGGTCTGAGAAAGGACATGGAGGGTAATTTCATCATGTAACTGCTTATTCTTGCATCTGCACTGAATGTTCTTATTGGACAAATCCTATGCTGCCGCATTGTCTAATATGAATTCCCTGGCTACTAATGGCTTAAAACTGCATTTTACACTCACAGACTACATCATGGCTGTCACTTTCAACATTTGAGCAGTAACATGCAAATCAATCAAATTAATTTGAACCCGACACATGTAGCTTGTTGTCGCAATGATGCGGTGCCGTTAATTTGCACAGCCTCTGCTGCCTCACTTGAGTGACAAGCTAAAAGCTAGTTGTCGTGGTAACGTAACTGTCAGACATTTAAATGCTTGTTTGGTGTGTTAATGTAACTGCCACACAGTAAAAAGCTTGTTGTCATCTTAAACGTAACTGTAAGACAGTAGTATTTTAAGAAGCCAGCAATAAGTTTCATCTTTATTCACAAGTTCATTCTTGAGATGAAATGAGATGTAGTAAAAGTTCAGAAAAGTTGGGATTTTTTTGTCATGCATATTGTAAATTATGAATCCAAACTGACTGAATATTATATTGTAACAATATTCAAATCATAGTTTGAATTTAAAATAAAAAGACCAGACTAGAACAATATGTAATCTTGTGTAATGCATACAAACTTTTCAATAACTACATATATACAAAGAAAGTGAAGGTAACTAGACAAATCACACATTTTGTTCATTTTCTGCCAAAGCATTCATTTAGTCTACTTTTCTTCATTTAAAATGTTATAAATGGAAGTCACAGATATATGTCTGTCAATGTTAAAAAGTGACAAAATAAAACTTAAGTAAGCAAAGCGAAATAAAAACAACTGAAACTAGAAGAGCACTTGCGGGGCACAGACCTCCACCAAGGGGTTTTGTTTCTACAGTGATGTTTAAGGTGGCTGTTATGGTGCGTTGTATGTTTAGTCACAGCACAACATGCACTTTAATTCCGATGAGCGCAACAAATTCAGTTATTTTTGCCATAGACACCAGTGTTATGATCGACCTATCTCCTACTGTGAATGAAAGTAAAAAATAATATTTGTATCCGAACCAGTTCCATTCCGATTTAATTGGTTCTTCCCTGATCCACCCTTCCAACAAGTTTCATGAAAATCGGGCCAGTATTTTCAGTAATCCTGCTGACAGGTAAACAAATAGCACCGAAAACATAACCTTGGTTGTGTTAATAATTCCATAAAATGAACAATGCAAAATACTTTGACTAAGTAGTGTAATAAAACAGATTTGAGCATTACCGTGATGGAGCACTGCAATATTCAGCTGTCTGGCTGTAAGTGTGGAGATTGTTGCATGTACACTGCATTTATTTATTGGATACCTTGTTACTGGGGTCAGAGAAGATTTGTTGTAATGAATTTATTTTTGTTTGGAGGGAAAAACAGCTAAAAATGAGAGCTCACCTCTGCATACACGTGTATGCCAAGTGTGTTTGCGTCTTTGTGTACATGTGATGGTGATGTCTGTGTATGCATCTGTGGCTTTGTACATCCTCCATCCTCTCCATGTTGGGTCTATCAGGGAGGGAACTTGTTGACCTTGAGTCTCCCTCTGAACAATGAGCGAATGCCTGCTGTATGCTAAACAATCCGGAGGTGTATGGCTTCCTGTGTGTGTGTGTGTGTTTGCTCGTATATGAACCCGGCTGTGCATAATCAGCAAGGCCTGGAAGAGCTGGAGAGCGAGGGGAAGACAATGAAAGGCAGAATTTGTGTGAGATGACGATATATTTTTAATGCCTGCAGGTTGAGAGCAAACACACACACACACACACACATACACGCACCCAGACTACGGTGTATCTTTGCACATGGCAAATATCATTATAGGTCACACTGCTAACTTGCAGATTCCCCGGACATTTGTTTTGCACATATCTGTACAGCTCTTCGCTCATTTACTGAAGTATTTGGCCATATTGTACATATTGTCTCTCCACTCATGAGACTCCGTATCGAATTTCATGCTAGATCAACATTGCGCAGAAGGCCAGAAGTCAATCAGAGGCAGGTAAGAGGAGATTTTTAAAGAGAGAAAAACGTTTTGAGTCCCTTTTAAGGACAAAATACTCAAGTAAACAACCTATGGCAGGCAACACACTCTGAAGACTCTCTGTTTCTGAAAGGCTCTATACGGGGTTAGACCTTGTTAAGCGATCTAAAAACTCACTTTAATCAAACTCCACAGAAACAAAATAAAACTCACCAAACCGACTTTATAAGTATTTACACTGTTCCAACAATCACCAACTCTGGTATCTAACCATCTAACAGTGAAAATATTCTGACTCTACACGCTGTTGCTGCCTCTCTGATGCCCCACCTGCCTCGCTCCTCTAACCGCTTCATGCCTCTCCTCTCCTAGTCTGTCCCATTTCCTGTCCCGGGCTGTCCCTTCTATGTCCTCATCTTCCCCAGAGTAAGAGTCTTGTTTGGAGCCTCTGCAGTCACCTTGTTACAGTATTCCCTGTCGTCAAACTAGTCAAAATAAACCCTTAATTCGCAGCAGATGTGAAAATACCCTGGCTCTACAGCTGTTTTTCCTCTCAATCGCACTCCACCCTGAAAGTCACTAAGCAGGTTTCATTCTTTGGAGGCAGACCATTAAATTAGCAAAATATAATGACAAAAATCGGCCCAAAAAAATACAAAACGCCGATGGGCTCAGCCAACTGCCGATAGCTGATATATTCGTCCAATCGCCTAACTCTAACCTGGACTGACTTGTTTTTTTTAACAGTATCTACGTTTCTATTCTGAGTTTTTAATCCAATCTGTGATTTGTTCCCACTGAGAGTGATGCAACATTTTCTGGTTGCTGTTTTTTTTTTAGCTTTTTTTTTTTTTTCTTTAGTTTCCTTTTTGCGCGTCTGCCTGCCCATCTGACTGTCTGCCTACCATTCTGTTGGTCTATCTCCCCGATTATCTACGGAAATAGCAGCAGGTGTCTTGGCTGGGATTCTTCAGTAGTTCCCTTTTCCCTAATGCTTTGCTCTATATTTATGAAGGCTCTAAATACGGCAATAAAAACCATATAGGCTGGAAAACGGTTATGGATCCCCAGTGGTGGAGTTTCAATGTTTCCTTTTACGGCAGAAACACAAATGATGTCTGAGGTGGAGGCAATTAGAGACGGATGGAGGCCTGTACATGTCTGCTAGAAAGAAGAGGAGAAAAACAGAGATTTTTCTGAACACATACACACTCTCGCCAGCACATACTAATGCACAGGCACACGCACCAGACACAGCTGCTGTTAAGGCCATTACAATGATTCAGACGTGCCCGTGGGAAATGGTATGAGTCACCTACGAGTAGGGTTTCTGTTTGTCCACCAAGTCGAGCCTCTAGCTTCACCGCTTCTGATAAATGCATTGACACAGCAGATATTTCTTGCATGTGTTCAAAGCATTGTGCTCTGTGTACTGAAAAAAAAAGTGATAACCCATAAGTGATAACTCATAGGATACTGCTTATTTCTTTCTTTATGTGTGGGACAAAGTGTCATTACTTCACTTTTTTTTCCAGGGACAACAGAAGAAGACAGAGGGTTTCTGGGGCATCATTAGTGTCACAGATATTACCGTAACAATATAAATGTGTACACAAAGGCCTCCTCACAGAGCTCATATAAAACATGTGCTGTCATGTGCAATAATATGAGTCTAATGTATCATAATAATTTCTGAAACAAGGGAACCAATGAGATCCTGTATGCCACAATGAACAGTTGTCCCGGCGAGACATGGTGGCAAAAGGCCTTGTTTAGTAAATGAGATGGCAGGCTCAGCTAATTGTCATCTCCCTCGCTCTCTCTCACCCCTTTTCCCTGCCTTGAAAGACAGAAAAAGTATTACATGGACAGACTTTCTTCTCCTGTTAATGTGACACAGCTTTTGTGGCCCCGCGCTGACTTGCTGCTGAAAAGAAGATAACTCTAAGGACTGGAAATACAAACAAAAAGGGGAAGCCTAGATTAATTAAGGGACCTGATAAGGAAATCATAGGCTATTTCTCTGTCTAGATTAAAAACGGAGTGTGCCTGCAATTGATGAGATGTCTCTTTTGACATGAGCATTGTTCCATTGTTTAAAGTCCAGAATTAGACAGCGTGCTCAGTAAATTTAGAAAGGGCTGCATACCAGACATGGGTGCATACGTGTAAATATCTGCAAGGACAATACATGCTACTAAAATGACAAGCAATCAGTCAGGCACTAATTTTATTCATCCACACGATGGCCTCAGAACAGCCCATAAAGTTGGTTTCAAATGAGCTCCACGTGGAATCAACCTTATTCATTGACACGTCTGAGCAGTAGGTAGGTGGGCAAACACGTACACTACATGCATGGGAGTACACGCAAACACATGCAGAGATTGAAACAAACAGCATATTCAATAATGTGTGAACACACAATAAGCCTGCTACAAGTCTTTCTGTGTGTCTGAGCACTTCTTCTGGCAGCGTGCCTTTCGTCTTGCCACCACGCTCTGCTGTCACAGTGTACCAGCTGCCTGGCTCAGGGTGGTAAGGGATCTTTAATCACACACCCACAGTCTCTGGCAAATTACTGCCTGCTGACTGGAATTGATAAACCAATAGCCACAACAACGGGGGAGCCAAAGCCATCGGTGTAGCAGAACCACCTGGGAGACTTGCAGAGCTAAGAAAGGGTTGTAGTTGAGAAAACCTAACCTAGAAATCTTTATTTCTCATGTCAACATGTAAAAGCTGAAAAGAGATGAATAAACACCAATTATAACTGACCTCTGGCCTTAGATCAGGGTAGCAAAGAACAGATAAAGGCACACAGAGCATGAGAGAAATACCCATGGCCCTGATGGTGAGATGTGGAGGTGGAGGGGAGAGAGATCACAGATCATTGATGTGGGAAAAGTAAGTTGCTGCAGCAGCTGCATGTCCATGCTTATATGACATCAGGCATCTGCATGGGCAAAGGCCGCGAACAAGAGTCTTGAGGATTGATCCTAATACACTAATGATGCTGCAGCTGTCACAGACTTATCACTCCTCACTCTGCAATGCTCTTTCCACTGCTGCTGCAAGCCTCATGCTCCTTTGATCTCTCCTCAGACCTTCCTCCCTTCTTCTGTTTTTCTACCACTCTCTCATTTATTTTTACACATTTTACTCGGTTTCTTTCCTTTTGCCACATCCAGGTGTACTGTTTCTATTTTTCCTCCTCATGGGGAAAGAATTTGGTCTTAGTCATACAGCACCGATGGAGCTTTAATCTTTTTTTTTATTTGAAATCTTGTCTCTATCTCTAACAATGTGGCTAAACATTATGCCTCCCCTCTCTGTCTCTCTTTCTAAAATAACGTTTGCACACCTGCTGCTTGCTCTGCTTGAAAGATCCATCTACATGGCTGCTCTCTATCCTTCCACCTGTCTCCTTCCTTCAGAAGTTCCCTACGCCAATCTTGCACGGCAAAGAGGCAGCAGAAGTCTCCAAATGTCCAATTGTTTTCCATGGCCAAGTGTTTCAAGCTCCTCGCGGGATCCAATTTGTCTGGTGGCGCCTAGAGCCCGAGTGGTGTCGTCTGCCTTGGCTCGCTGCACGTCATGTAAGAACTCAAGATGGCAGTGCGCAACGAACAATGGATGGCATTTTCCTGTAGCGAGGTGTGCTCACTTTGATTCTCAATGGCAGATGCTGAGTGACACCTTTTGGGAAGAAAGCCAGAGGAAACAGTGTATCTGCACCTAGGCACATCACTGGCGGCTGACACTGACATGCCATGTGACGTTTTCCTCAGAAGAGCAACTGATGTCAAATCTTGTAGGTTTTTTTTTTTAGTTAAAAGTTAAAAGTCAATTTAATGTAACAATGAAATAGGAGAGAGATGGCTATATTTCATCTCCAGTTCATCAGCAAAACTTAAGACAAAACACGCATCAGTGCCAAAAATGTCAAAGAATCTGATCACCCTGTAATTAGTACAAAGAGAGCCATTCACTGTGTTTCATTCAGTAATCAATTTCTGCACATAAAGCTTATGCTCCACCATTGCTTTGATGTCATGCTGTACCCACAGAACATGAAGACATTTCGTTCCTTGGATGTGTGTATCTATCATCTACTGTATGAGCTGAAAGCTATGAAATTGAGTAGCAGTGTTTTGCAACCCATGTCTACCTTTTACATGGCTTTGGGTCCTGGTCAGGACACAACACACTGCCTGGTACCCTGCTGAGGATATCAATAATGGTTTCCTTTTGGGAGGAAGGGCAAGAAATACTCTAATGTAGAATTTTGGTTTCCAGTTCTCTCTTCAGTGGTTCCAAATGAAATATTTAACTCTGCATATATACAGGACATTAAAGTGTAAACCCTAGCTGGTTTTCAATCAGTCTACAAGGACAAAAAGAAAAGTTGAAAGGAGTCCAGGCTGGCTACAAAGGACATGAAATGGTAGTCTAGGTTCTTTCATGGCCTCACTGACTTCCTGGAGTGAGAGTATAGCTCAGAGACCCAGGGACCCAGATATTACATAAGCCATATGTATATTTAGTTATGATCTCAGGCCAATTGAAGGCTGTGACACTGACACAGGCCCGATCTGAATTCATTTTCTGATTTAATTAAACAATCCAGTGTCAATATCAGTAAAAGGAAGAGGGGTTAGCTTTACAATTCCCCAGTAAATACTCAAATTAAAATTTGCACCGCACACAAATACTTGACTTAGGTTCCTCTAGAAAAACAGCACATAGGCAACGACAAGTCACTTTATGAAAGAAGTGAAGTGGTTGAAAGAAGCAGTTCATTAAATAGGACTTGGCAAAGATATTCACTTCAGTCATAAACAGCCCCACCAGGGGCTACAACAATGGATGTTTGGATGTTAGGTAAAGCTGCGGGAGGATCAGATTTTATTGCATCCCTTTTTTTGTGTGTCTATATTGTTGTTGGGGATGTAGCCAGTAAACCAAACATTAGATTATCTCAACTGATCATTATTCAAACAAATAACACAAAGATGTATCCCAAAAGTAATACACATTTTGAAAGGTAGACATATTAGAAATAATAACATGTTACATGGATCTAGTAGAGCGGATAAACCTTTTGAAATACACAAAGGAAGAGCAGCAGAAAAAGTTCCATTGGGGTAAACAGCAATGACTAAAAGCCCAGACTTTGCTGAATGGACCAGCAAATGTCATGCTGAGTCCTCTGTGAAATGTAAAATTGTTAATGTTAAGAAATTAAAGACTTTGACTTCTCCTTTCACTGTAATGAATGTAAGGAACGAAAGAAATTCTCACTAACACATTTATGGCAGACTCTGCAGACCTAATCTGAAACAGACATAGTATGAGCTCAATGCAGAAGCCCTCACACAATGACTGACAATAAACTGACTCTATACTTCATTAGTGTGGACATGCTGCGAAGTATTCCAAGAAGCATTTCAGCCAAAGAAAATGAAGAATTATGGGTGTTGAAGGTAAATAGGAAGTTCCCTTAGCAGTCATGTGGAGTCTCCAACTGTAGGAGAGTATTTGGCGTTCACCCCTTCCATAATCAGACATATCAGCCACTGCTGCACGCAGAACCCGGGCTCCAAACTCCCAGTCAATTTGATATATTAAACAATTATTGAATATGCCACCAAACAAAACTCAGTGACACAAAGAGCTGTGTAAATCTCTGGCTGCTTCCCCTAAATTATGTATGACTCAATGAATTATTCATAAAGAGGAAGTGGAAGAGGAAGAAGACGACGGCAAATAAGAAGAAGGAAAAAAAAGAGACAGAGTGAAAATAAAACAATGGACTCTAAATGGAATAAAGGGAGTAAAAATAAATGTTCCATAAAAGGCAGAGTTGCTTCTGTTTGGTGGAAGCTGGTGAACTTGGCAAATCAGAATGAGTCAGTCAATTCAAATTGAGTCGGCTGTCATTCATGGATGAATAGAGGCTTATTATAATGATAACATTACGGTGACGGCTTGCATGCATGACGGATCAGCAGTCAGTGCAGTGTTATAGGATGATAATGTGATTGGCAAACAAAAAGTAAAGACGAGCGAGATGGTGTTGTAGTGTGGAAGAGTGTACATCTGTGTGTGTGTGTGTGTGTGTGTGTGTGTGTGTGTGTGTGTGTGTGTGTGTGTGTGTGTGTGTGTGTGTGTGTGTTAGTGGGGGGACATTGAGGGATATTTGTAGGGCAGCAATCGGCTGCCCGTTCACTGTGTCACAATGTCTTGCCTATATATAGTGTATTACATGGGTCAGGAAGTAATCTTGAGCTCAGCGCTGTAATCCCAGCTTTTACTGAATTCATTAAGTAGATCTGCATGGATTCTATATGAAACTAACCAAAAAAGTGGCAGGTCTATCAATTGAATGCTGAGGTAAGGTGACCCCATAGCCAGTTTCTGGAGGGTGGCAAATACTGCAGAACACAATAGATGATCCATGCATCGTCACCCTGTGCAGGTTTGACTTTTGGTTCCTAAACATGGCCGTGGACTGGGTTTTATTGCAGACCATAGTTATGACAACACAGGGGCTCCAGGCAGCATGGATTAGCTGAGCTGTCACTGGCCCCCTGCCTCACTAGCAACAGTGTTTTACATATAGATTGAATTACCTGGAACATTTCTGCCCTATGTAAATGACCATTATGCTAATAGTGTGCAACAACACACATCCTGCATGGCGGGGCTAAGGCACAGAGGTGTGTGTGTGTCAAGGAATTTCAACTGAAATGCTTTAGCATTCTCATTCTTGAGCATTCTTTCTCAAGAGCAACACAAGAGCAAAGCCAACCTTAAAAACTGAAACTAAAAGCACATCGCATTAAATATCAAGCATAAGCTTAAAAAATGGAAAGGGTGGGGTTCGGGCATCCCTTTACTAACCCCACAGACAGCGAGACAGAATCCAGACGTACAGACTAACAACGGCTTAGCTTCGACCACAGCGCTATAGGGAGATGAGATCATGCCACACAGGGGACCTCAGAGAGAGAACAGGTGCAAAATACAAGGACGGAAGACAGCTGCATGAGCGTGAATGATGAAGAATGTGGTCTGTGCATGGCGGTGAAGTAGAAAGAAAAAAAGGAGTATGGTGAATTAACACAAAATGAGAGATGTGTGGAATAAAACATGATTAGCTCATGCAGGAAAGAAGAAAAGGTGAGACAGGTGAAAAAAATATCCCCAGTCTGTTCAAAAGGTCAAAAGGTGTTACATTGTAATTCTACGAGCAAGGAGTGAGAGAGATAGATGATGTATGCGTGCTATACAGTCTGAATGTCATGGTCATCCAGTTTCAGCTAGCAGAGAAGAGACAAAAGGTGCACAACACTGTGCTTGAGTTAGAGGAAGAAAAGGGAAACGGTGGGTCATTAGCTGAATGCCAGGCCCTGGCCAATGAAGGGCAAACTGGAGCACAGAGCAGAGCACTGGGGAGCTGAGCTAGCTTTTACTGAGCATTTCTGAGAGCAAGGGCCGACGCGTTCCTGCCGCCTGCTATTCTGGTCTGATTGGAGTGGTCTGAAGCACCCAGCAAGCTCATTGTGCCGAGGTTGGGTGGAGTGAGGGGGACCACAAGAGAGATGCTTGTGCCATGGGGGATCAGGTTGCAAGGCTCAGGGTCACCATCTCTGGCCTCTTTCACTGGCTGCATTCCTCAGGCCAGGCTAATTCAAAGCACATCTGTTGCTGTTGTTCCCACAGCACAGCCTTCAGCACTTCTTTTTCTGCTTTTTTGAACACCCTTTACTCCCATCTTGTCCTTCTTTTAGATTTGTGTTGGCTATGTTTCTCTTTGAATGTCTCCTAGTATTGATCGTCTTTCTCTTTCATCTTTGACCAAAATCTATTTTCCTTCTTCCTCTCACCAGTTTCTCTTCCTAAATCACCGACTTCTTTTATATATTTGTTACCACCTCCCCCCTGGTCTCTCTGTTTGTTTGTTTGTGACCAACATATGTGGATAATGAATGCGTGGACGTGCATAAAATTTACTGTCCACATTTATGCTTCCAAGAAAAAACCTATTGATTTTGGTCACTACATCCCACACAGCCACCATCAGACCAAACCTGCCTTACATAACTATCCTATCATCTAGTGCAATGCTGGCCATAACAGTAACAGCTACTCTACCTGGGGAGATTATTAGGTCTTGGCGCAGAGGTCTACACTCAATGGAAGCTTTCCTTGTTCTTTCTGTTGCCACTGGTCTTTCATGTCTTGCCAAACAGATTGACCAAGGATGCCAAAAATATCCCCTGGACTCAGATATTGTGCCAGAAAAAACATTTATTTGTGTGCCATCCTTAACAGTGATCTTACTGTTTACACCTGTAACAACATGAAATAATGATCATAAAACAAACACACAAACAAAGTTTTCATTCTCTTGGGCATAATCAACCCTACAGGACTCCAATGTCGCCATTTTGTGAAGATTCCTCATCGGTAATACACAACACATTGCGCACTGATTACTATTCATAGGGTTGATGCTATGTTAACAGTAAAGTAAGACACCTATGTTCTAAGATGTCTAGGCTGATTAGCATGCCAGAGTTCTGTTCTGTTCATGTATCCTGGGTGAGTAATTACTGTCATGTCTCTAATTGCACACTTGTCCATTAAACCTGCATTCTCTTTCTTAGTGACCCCGTCAACCAGGTGTCCAAAGTTACAGTATGTGCTTTGTCTTTCTTACCTGCTTGTTTATCCCCATTAAATGTGAAAGGCTTAATAGGAAGACAAATTAATACAAAAGTGAAAAGTTTGGAAAGTGGTTAAGTGCTCTCTGGTTAATGAGGCCAAGAGCAAATTTATCTAAGGGTATAATTTCTCACATGCATTAATGCAGAGCACCACTTTGTGCATGTGGTCATCACCACAGCCTAGCAGGAGGTCACAGGTTTCAGTGGATTATTCAGTAGATTAGTAGGCTGGTTGAAATAATTATATCTAAATGAGGTAAAGGGTGATCCTTGTTCAAACACAGACTGTTGTGTTTTAGAAACCAATGAAAGGCAGTTATAATTAAAGTTCTAAGTATGAACTCTTTTCCTTGCTCCTGATATCGCAGCATCAAGAGCCAATGCTCTCTCTCTCTCTCTCTCTCTCTCTCTCTCTGTCTCACACACACAGACACACACACACACACAAATGCAAAAAAAGTATACATATGTTATTATAATATTATGTCTCCATGTAATTGGTCAATGAAAACATGAACTGTGTGGGAGTCCTGGGTGGAGGTTAAAGAGTAACACAGGTCAGCAGGGCTCGACTGGTAATTGATTGATTTGGGGCCAGAGTAACAACATTCCTGTCAGGTCGCACACTGCTGAAGCAAGGGGAGGCAGGCTGAAAATCACCAATAAAAGGTCTGGGTCAAGCTACTGGGAGCTGACCACATGAAACATATACACAGAGCACATACTGGCTGCGAGACAGGAATCAATAAGAGAGAGTGTGGGGGGGGGGGGCAATGCAAGCTTGGGCATTTACAGAGCCCTCCTAATGAAACACATGCTTGTGACACATCAATTAACATCCATGCTTGTGACAATTCTGCCAATTTGTTAAGTACTTGTTTGTAATTTTTCACGCATGTTCTGTATGAAAACAATAAACCTAGTGTCTCGCCCATCACACTGCTAAAGGACAGTTGTGTTTCAAGCCTAAAAAAAATTGCTACACATTTACTTCAACTAGGAATTAGCCAAATGGATCAAAATGTGTTTCCAACCCCTCTCAGTGGATCAGAGGGGTCTCTTTGAAGTGGATAACGAAGCCTTAAAACGGCTGTGGAAATGCTCAAACGGCCCCCCTGACAGCTTTTCTGATTGATTTTTCATTTGTCCCAGATATTTCATTTCATTTCTTTCCGAGTCTTTAAATGATTAAACAATATTTTTTCTCTTTGTATTTCTTTTTGTGTCTTGCTTTTTTTAAACTTTGCCTGTTTACACAGCTTAAGCAGAAAGAGATGACAGCGAGCGACAGCTCACATAAAAACTATGTTGTCCCAATTTTTGTCTGATAAAATGTTTTAATTTAACTTCCCTCATTAGAAAAGCGTCAGGGTGATAAATATATGTGGCTTGCTCGACACAAGAGTAATTTACATGAGGATATTAATAGATTCATCATCCAGGCTTAAGCACATCAATTATGAAAGGCCTGTAACCTGAGAAAAGTAAAAAAGAGCCCTATTGAAATGATGATGAGAAATATAATTAGTGCAAGTACAGCTGAAGCAAAACAAACACATTAACAATAGGTTATAAACACTGAATAATAAAATCAAATTGTGTATAAATAAATATGCTTATTTATGGACATAATGTTTCATAAGCACTCAGGAGTAATTAGTAGCTGCTTTCTAGTGTTTCGATTAATCATACAGTGTATATTGGGAATTCATATTCTATCAGGAAGACATGCACAACACTTCATTTCAGTGACTGCTATTGACGGTTTATATTTTATTGATGTAAAACTAGTGTAACTACCCTAAACAACACCACAAGAGGATCTAATCAAGCCAAAGAAATCTTAAACAGTTTCTGATTGTTACTTAATTTTTCTAAATTATAATTGATCTTGCCATCGCTGAAAACCATTAGACTTTGGCTGTTCATTGGCAATGTAATTTGTGGGTTTAACAAACCAATTATGACAGTCAGCAGAACGTCAGTAGTAGCTGATTTAGATCTCCACCCAAGATAGTGAGGACTTCATGATGACTACTGCTTTCAGATGTACAGAGCTCACTGCCCAGACAGCAGTAACACGAAGATTTACATTTCAAACGCATGTCTCTTCAAACCATGTTTAACCCCGAGCCCCTAAAAAAGCAATCCAAGCTGGAATCCAACTTAGCCATTTCCTCATAAAATACAGGCGTTGTGTTAAGGAGGGAGTTCAGCTGCATTCCACACAGTAAATGAATAGACTGAAGGAACACCTGTGTAAATTTGGTAAAGAAGAGCATTTCCAGACAAGGAGCTGCTCAGGGGATTAGTTATGTTTGAAGAGAAAACACAAATGTACCAACAGAAAACATCTGTGTCAGAGAGTGTGACCTCCTGAACATGAGGGGCCCTGGCTGGTGGTGCAAGCCGAGCTCCTTGGGCCATGTGGTGCTAGCGAGGCCTTGGGCTCACAGGGAGAACCGCTTGGCCTTGGGCCTCAGGGAAAACCTCCATCAAGGGTATCAGGTGACTGAGGTGTGAGGGAATGGGGTATGGAAAGAAAGCACAAGGGGAATAGAAAGAAGCCACGGAGGAATGAACAGCAGAATGGAGAAATGGATGATTGGGTTAGTGTGGTATATGGGTTGTGGGTATAAAGGAATGACATACATGCATCAGATGATGGCTATGGCTCTGGAATTTTTAGGCTACGAAAGAAGTCACGCAGACTATGAGTAACATGAGATGGCCTTTGTGACTGCGATTATGGGATCACATGGGGGGGGAGCAGATCAGACGCATAGCAGCCACAATAATGCCCCAGCTGTTGCGACAGGAATAGGCTGTGGATGACAAGCACAGGCTGCTCTGGGCTCCAAGATGGCCCTGAAAACATGCCAGAGACGGAGAGAGGTAAGTCTCAATGGTGTATACTCCGATGGCGCCATCCCGCCCCGAGTCTATCCATCCTGTCTCAATACCCAGTTGGCACTTGATGCCACATGAGGCCTGATGTTGACTCTCATGAAGTGGGCCAGTGAGGTCCCCAGAGGTCCACTGTTCAAACTGCTTCATGTGTGTCCGCTTCATCCACGCTGTGGACACATCCCCATCTGAGTGCCCTCTATTACAGTACAGGCCCTGGTATTTAAATGGAGAGGGTTACAGCTTGCTTGTGGTACAGTTAGATAGGCGACCTATTTAGGAAAAGGACAGCACAGGAAAACTGGATTTTGAATAAATTGAGGCTGTAGAATACTGAATTAAATGTGTGACCAAGTTGCTTCGGAAATTGTGCCCCGGTGGAGAAGATTATATGGGGTGGGGGGGAGTGAAGAGAAGAGGCATAAAAAAAAAATTGGTAACCTATCGTGGAAGTGCCACGGAAAAATAATACATTGAGAATAAGTGATTTCTGTCTCGTGTAAATTCCAGGTGACTGGAGCTCATTTGGTTCCCTTGAGCCTATGAATTCATAATGCCTCTCACGCACACCTCTAGATGTCAAGAGTGTGAGAAGAAAATAGCCAATTTCAGCCAATACTACCCTCCTGCAGACATAGTCTCTATCTCTACCTATCCTTCTCTCACACACTCCCGACGCAACCACGCTCTCTGCCAATTCTTATTTATCCCTTCAAAAAACGCCTAAAGCCGGCATACTCTTTAATTCCTTTTTGGAACAGGATAGCATTTACAAGGCAAGTTATAAGGGACTTTTATCTGGCATAGAGAAAGTCGAGACACTAATTCTTAGTAGTTTATGAAAGTTGTCTCTGCTGTCGGGTGCTGTGTGTATGCACGTCTTCATAGAGCCTTCGCTGGCAAGAGCCCCCTGAGAGGGGTGGGGTAAAAAGGATGGAACCTGAAGTTCACACGTCAACCATTTTCTAGGATAAGCATGCTGGGAGAAAGCCTACTTAATTCTCTTTTTACATCATCAATCTCTCTGACTTCTTTTTCCTCGTGTGTGACTTTTCTTTTTCTTTTCCCTGTCACTTTCATGTGCCCTCCATCTTTCTCTCTCCTTCTTCTTTTATTTTCCTTCCCCCGTTGCTCTCGCATGGATGAACACCTGGTAAAACTCTGAGTATGTGTGTGTATGTGCACAAATATTTTGCTTGTGACTGTGCGTTTGGTGTGTACTTTTTGACTTTTACGGAGATTCAGTCTAAGTCACTGGTGAAAGATGAGAGAAAGGTTTGTGGGCATGCATGTGCATACAGTAAATATGTTGAAACATCTCATCTGCCCCAAAGAGCCTCGTGTCTCCAGGGATGTGCTCTCCTCTCTCTCTCCCGCGCTATTCAACAGAGCCTTGCAAATGCGGCTGTCACTCCTGATCTACTTCCAGCAAAAGGGAGCTCGCTTTTCTTTGATATAGTGTTGTACTTAAATTCCTTCCTTTAAATACCTTTGACCAGGCAGTCACAAAAACAGGGCCAATGACATGCAGCAAAGGCATCTAAGCAGACGGGCACTCCAAGGCTCCCATATAGCCTGGTAGTAAAATATAAGCAGCAGGGGGTTTTATGCAATGCTGTTTGATATTCAACACGGTGAATTTTAATACTACAGCATCTAGGTTATGAGATATGTGTGTCTAGGCAGAAGAAGACATGTGGAGAGGGATTAAAATGCCCATGTATTTCCATGTTAAACCCATGCTCTGAGTACATGTAAAATAAGCAATGGTGAGAGTTTACACAAGAGAAAGTGCAGCAGCTCAAAGCACTCTCCATCCTTCTTTCTGCCCACTGTAGGCTAGCAGGGTGGGCCACACCCAGTCCAGCGCCAGACAGGCAGTCTGCCCTGACTTTGTGGTCTAGCTGCCTGACTATATATGGAGATGAAATAGCAGGGTTGAGCCTTCACCCCCTTGTAAGGCCTTAGGGGCCGAGGCCTCAAAACCAACTGAAACCTTAAAACAGCTTGTAAAAAGCCACTTCCTCTGAGCCAAGATGATTATAGTCCAGAACAATGCAACAATGCAGAATGAATGAAAAACCAGGAATGAAAAGTGGTTTTCTGCTATACTTAGCAGCTGACACATTTGCAGCTTTCTTCTCCTCAGTGACTCTTTTTTGCCATTTATATATTATAATAGAGATACTAACATCAATTTTCAACATGATTCCTCATATTATTCCATCAAAATCACATCTCTACTATAAAAGAGTTTCAGTATAGGGGCCCTAGTGTTATTGGGTATTATTGAGCTTATCGGCGGATCAGCAGAGTCAGCATATGCATTCAGTTCCTTAAATCAGTTTACAATGATGAATGGCCCTCATTTGGCCCCACAGCTGGTCTTGTGCTGAGTGATGTCCCTGTGTTTGTGTTTGTTTGTGTCTGTCTCTGTGGTTGGAAAGTTGTTTTCTACCAGTCAGTGGATTGGTGATGCTGTCAGGGGCTGAAGAGAAGATAAAAGGTTAGGGGAGGCAAAAAAGTAGCCCTACACAAGAGTAACTACATATGGTCAGGTCAGGCCATGTTAAGACTTTTTGCTGTATGGAGGATAAGCAGTAAGCACTCTGGAAAAGCTGTGCCAGCAGCCCACCTGTAGCCTGTGAAAAAATAGTGGTGGTTTGGCAGCTATCGGTAGAGGAAAAGAAATATGTGTGGCCTAGAAGTTGCGGTAACACTTTATAATGAGTACACACTATTAAGCATTAGTTAAGCATGAATAAATACTGAATTCATCATTTATAACACATGAATACACATTAGTATGTAGTTTATAAACACAGTTAAAAATGTTTTATTCATCATTGATAAGCACATTAGTTATGGATTAGTAAATACTGAATTCATCATTTATAAAGCATGATTCTGCTGTAAATAGTCATTACTATGTGGTTTATAATCACAGTTATAAATGTTTTACTCTTCATTGTACTGTACATTTCTGCATGCACTTGCACATCCACTATTCAGACATGTATTAATGATTAGTGACTGTGTTAGCAGATGTTCTATAAAACTCACAACAAATTCATTTTCTAATGATGGCCTATAAACAGTGATTAATGCAGGAATTCACAGTTACAAAGCACTTAATACTCGTTAATTAAGTATTTTGCACGAGCTTATCTAAAGTGAGCACTATCTATGGCTTATTAAGGATTTACAAATGATATATAAAGGCTGGCAATGCCTCAAGACTCACAAAATGTTCAGTTATCTTAACAGACGAAGAAGAGACACAACACAAAGGGATATAGAACATATTGTATTGATATTTACTGCAACTTCCCAACATATTGTATGGAGACGAACAAGGGTGGTTTATGAAGACATGCTATTGTTGTGATCTTATCTGTTTGGGACGTGTACGTTGAGCTCCCGCTCTCAGCACGTCATCAACGTGATGACGTGCTAAGAGCGGGATGTTACGTCATATTTACGTTAACTCTCAGAAATTAACTCACAGTGCAGCCAAGAGGAGCATGGAGGAGCACATTGGAGTCGGCGGCCGTCAGCGGCACTAGAGTTGAGCATGTGTCTTTGTTTGGTGGCACATATTATGGTTGAAAGATAACGTTAGCTTGTCACTTGACACTAATGACTAACGTTACTAACGTTACTAACGTTACCGACCCGCCCGCGGTGGCTAAGCCGACCTAGCCTAGTCTCGTCTAGCCGGTCGAGGTGAGGGCCTAGCAGCGGGCGAGTCGGCTTAGCCACCGCGGGCGGGTCGGTAACGTTAGTAACGTTAGTCATTAGTGTCAAGTGACAAGCTAACGTTATCTTTCAACCATAATGTGTGCCACCAAACAAAGACACATGCTCACCTCTAGAGCCGCTGACGGCCGCCGACTCCAATGTGCTCCTCCATGCTCCCCTTGGCTGCACTGTGAGTTAATTTCTGAGAGTTAACGTAAATATGACGTAACATCCCGCTCTCAGCACGTCATCACGTTGATGACGTGCTGAGAGCGGGAGCTCAACGTACACGTCCCAAACAGATAAGATCACAACAATAGCATGTCTTCATAAACCACCCTTGTTCGTCTTCATACAATATGTTGGGAAGTTGCAGTAAATATCAATACAATATGTTCTATATCCCTTTGTGTTGTGTCTCTTCTTCGTCTGTTAAGATAACTGAACATTTTGTGAGTCTTGAGGCATTGTCAGCCTTTATATCTCATTTGTAAATCCTTAATAAGCCATAGATAGTGCTCACTTTAGATAAGCTCGCGTAAAATACTTAATTAACGAGTATTAAGTGCTTTGTAACTGTGAATTCCTGCATTAATCACTGTTTATAGGCCATCATTAGAAAATGAATTTGTTGTGAGTTTTATAGAACATCTGCTAACACAGTCACTAATCATTAATACATGTCTGAATAGTGGATGTGCAAGTGCATGCAGAAATGTACAGTACAATGAAGAGTAAAACATTTATAACTGTGATTATAAACCACATAGTAATGACTATTTACAGCAGAATCATGCTTTATAAATGATGAATTCAGTATTTACTAATCCATAACTAATGTGCTTATCAATGATGAATAAAACATTTTTAACTGTGTTTATAAACTACATACTAATGTGTATTCATGTGTTATAAATGATGAATTCAGTATTTATTCATGCTTAACTAATGCTTAATAGTGTGTACTCATTATAAAGTGTTACCGAAGTTGCACCAGAGAACGGAGTTTAACTGCCTTCACAGCCCCACATCTAGTGAGTCATCATTATGTCAGCCTGAACCAAGACAAAGCTTAAAGTTAACAAGCCCGAAAGGGAGCACGCTCTTGTCTGAGCTCTGAGAGACATTACACTGACGATCCTCATGCAAACGCCAAAGCACAAGTGAAGGAAGCATCTACACTTGAGTTAACCATGTCGACACATCTGCAGGTTAGAAAGCAAGGTCTTCTGATGCTTATCACTAGGCATTTTGTTGCAATCGCGCTGCAGTCAGCTTTTTCTCTCTGCTGTTTATCTATCAATAATGAGGGGCTCAGCAGCCGCAATCACAGGGACTCTGATTGTGTTTGTGTGAAATACAAGAGGTCTTTGTTGGTTGGATCAGGTTGAATCACATTAGGGATTTTCATAAAAGCCTTTGACATCTGGACCAGCGGCAGCAAGCTTTTGTCTGTGCCTCCAATTTGAGTAATGGGCTCGCACACTGTTCCAGAATAGCATAGTAGCACAGTCCACATGGAGGACTATCTGTTGTCAGCACCAAACCACAAGGCTCATTCAGTTTAATATATAACTAAAATGATTCAACCTGCCCATAACTGTTAGGCCTTTTCTTAGGAATGAGAACATTCAATTGGTCTCACAGTACGTATCTGTGCCTGCACGAATCATAATATTGTTGGAATCTTGCAGTGATTTTGACTCCACAAAGCCATATTTGGGTAATGAAAATATGTGATACAGTTAGAGGGACAAATGCGTTTGAATATATCTTCAGTCATTCAACAGAGAAAGGAAAGAACTTTGTTAGAAACCAAGGGTCAACATTCAGCCACAGACCTAGGTTTCTCATCCTTTGAACTTTTGAATCAGTCGTATAATAACTCCTGACATTTAGGTTTCATATAGTTAAAAATGCAAAATCATAGATTTTATACCTTTTTTATATATTTTTTCCTTGAATAAAAAGGTTTAAAAATTGTTATTTAAAGCTGAACATGCGCAAAAAAACAAAGAAAATCACTTTTCCTTCCCTTCTCCCATTCAATGAAACCATCTTGATGAAGATTTTTCATCAGTAGAGTCACTTCGCATGGGACTGAGTAAGGTACATTCGGTCTTACTCAATCCCTACCTCAAACTCTAGCAGTCTTTTTTTCCACTTTCACTGACCGCCTCTCCCACACATAAACACAGTATCGCCCACACACTCGCACATAAAATCCGCCACATACACATTTCACACCTCTGTCAAATGCTGTTGCAGTAAGATGCAGTAACATGGTTTTCATGTTACAAGGTCCACTAGTTTTCATTCCAGTTCGATGCTTAATCGCTCATCACTGCGGTTGTTGGGGTGTAAAGCTGTCCCATCACCGCTGTGTCTGAGGCAGAGTCACTAATTGAAAGGTATTGCTTAATGCTGCATGGTTTGGCACTCAAGGGCTGGAAATATCTCCTCCATGCACTCCACCTCATGTCAAGACAACAAGACTGCAGGGGGTCGAGTGATTAATTGCTGCCGTGGATCAGTACCACAAATATGATTCCATTGAAGATAAAAAAAAAACATTTTTGAATTTCAGATATATTTTCTAAGAATGCAAATATATTAAGACTCAAAACTGTGACAAAACCAAAGGCACAATAAGGGCGGTCTAGACCCATTCAACCCGACATATTTAAAACGAAAACTAAACTAAAGCTTTACATTTAATGTCTGGTTAATGTCTCTAAAAGGGCAAAAGGGCCACTAAAAAATTAAATAATAAAAGAGGCCAGATTAATATTTGACTGTATGTAACTATAACTTCGACTATCATTTATTAGCTTCAAATGAAGGATTATGTGAGCCTCATGTGATGACAGAACGTTACGAACCTCGAGTTTATTAGCTACTTTTAAAATCTTCAAAGATAAAGTTGCAAATAGATTTGGGCCAAGCTAAAATGAGGTCTTTTTATAGAATTAGTAAAATATAGTATTTTCTTGGCTCTTGCAAAAAGCAAACATTTGAAGATAAAAGGTTTTCATTCAAGCACAGTGGGATATTAATTGCGTCCCTTTTATGAACAGTCTTGCTTTGACTCATGAAGTTGCTTCAACAGTTTTTTATCATGTAAAAGCAGCAAAAACGCTACTGGAGAAATCAAAACCTCACAATTCTGCCTGTCAGCCTCCACAAATGAGACTGAGAATCTTTTGAGAACTTAGGGTTCTTAATTCTGAGATCTACAAGTGCAATCCTATCTGTTTCTACTGTCTACCCTCTACCTCCCATGCTCATGGCTCCTGTCACCCCTGTATCCTCCTAACCATGTTGCAAATTTTGCCTCTTTTTTTTGTACAGGATTAAATCCAATCTTGCCCAGTCTAAAGTGCAATAATCTTGTTTGTATTTTAATTATACAGTATTGAGCTGGAAGCCCCTTCTTAAGCCTCAGCACCTCCCCTGCCACTTGTACAGTCCACCAGGAGCCATTCAGACCTGCCAACCCTGAAACTCCCTCCACCCTCCACCCCCCTACTACCCCAATCCTTCTTGAATGCATCTCAGCCTGTGTGTACAAATCCTGCCAGCTATTGGGACAACACTGCTGGAGCCCATTATAATCTGTAGGGGCATGACCTACTACAGAGGTCCAACAGCTCAACTCTATTGATTTCCCTTACATTCGATGCATCTTAAGCTGCAGCAAATATCCAGTCACTACTGCATGATGCTCTATCCCAGCATCACTGCATGTATCATGTTGCCACATGCATACACATATACATAGTGAGTAAGTTAATACTTTAGCACAAACACATGTAGGTACCTCTGCTTGCCTTTTACACAAAGCCTGACAGACAGAGTGCAGGTGTTGCTTTCAATCTATTCATGTCATGTTAATGGGACCGTACCCCGTCTTCATACTTCTGAACAGCAGGTTTTCTTATACTGATTGATGGCTTCACCAAATACAGGTTTATGCAGATGTTCAGATTCTCCACGTGGTAAAAGAAAACACATCTAGAGACCTGTTATATGGCCTACAAATGGCAGCATCTGTTAGAATGAGCTTATTATTCATTAATTTTAATTTATCCTCCTGACACCTTGGATTAGCTCTCAAAACGTTTTTGTCACCTACGTTGTGATAAGACAATCTCCGTTGCTTTTGTGACAACCCCCACAGATGCTTTTTGCTGATATCTCAGTGTTGAGATGTTGTAAGTCATTCTCTGTGACACTGGAACCAAAAAAATAACAGTTCTAAGCATAGCAACAGTGCTGTAGGAGAAAGAGCTGTGCCATGTTAAGATGACACAAACTTTTGATGGAGGAGGGAAGCCGTGGAGGTTACTGATTGGGTAAGAGGCTGCTCTATGATGTTGGGCCCCTCATCCATAAACAAATATGTGCTCCAGTTTAAGATGCATCTTTGCCTTGTGAGAAGAAACTTCTGGAGTGCAAAGCACAATGGGAGCAGATCGCATCAAAGACCTGATCTTCAGCTGGTCTCTAGAGAACAATCTTTCTTTTCTCACTTTCAAACTAGTTTCTGCTCTCACATACCCAAGTGACGTTTAAAAAGAGCCTTAAGTACATACAATTCTACACTGTATTTAACACATCATTGTAGGTAATAAACAGAATTTCAAACACCAACTACATGGAGCATTACTGTTTGAGATAAGCCCCAAACCTTTGTGGCTGCTTTTACAAATCTACTTGTACATATTTGGGTATACAATTTACATAAAGGAAAGCCTGTTTGACAGATGCCTATCCCAGACTTTAGCTATCCAAAAGATCAGAAACCATGTTTGACTAAACAAGCATTTTTGATCAGGTTTACAAATAGAGGTTTGAACCATTCAAAAAGCTTTTTTTTGTCTGTCAGCTTTAGATGATCGTTCATTTTCTGACTAAAACATTGGACACTCAAGCTCATTATTGACAACCATCCATCCTACCGCCAGTGCTTCACAAATGATGAAATGTCGTTTGATACCAAGCAATTCCACCGAGGCATATTTGTCAGTGTGAATGACATCAAAAGGTGTCACACAAAAGGAAATATAGAGATAGAAGTACAACAGAACACACACCCTTATGAGGACCGATTTGAAATGTGAGGGCATTTTGGTCAGTACTCATTTCTTCAAAAGGCTATTTTAGGGTTAAGACTTAGGTTTAGAGAGCATATTATGGGGCTAGAGAATTCTCCTTCATCCCCTGTGGGAAATAAGGCAACAATGACACCCTACATTGTTCCCTATCCTTGGCAACAAGTTTAGCCTCCCCATGTTAAGTGAATCTTGGCTGGCTCGTCCGCCACAGTTCAGTGCCAGGTAAATCTGGTCTTCCAGGTTTTCTTTTACCTGAGTGAATGTCAGCACAACCTTTGAGATGGGATTTGCCTCCATTTGAAGCATATGGCCAAGCCATTGCAGTCACCTGTGTCTTATTTCAGGGAAGATGTTCTTGCTTTTGTTTTTTTCAATTTCAAGGTTGTGATCTTGTCAGGCCAGAAGATGCCACATAGCTTTCTCAGCCTTCCCTTGTGAAATGTGTTCCTTTTTTATGAAAATCCTTTTCATACCAGGGTAAGTTTCTAGCATTCAGGACAGTAAATTTGTATGGACTTGACATTACAGCATTGCTTGGACTTGTAGATCTTGTGGGGACCGAAAAAGGCACTGTGGACTTGCCCTAATTTTGCCTGATATAATGCATTCCCTAGCCTCAAGAATGAGGGAAAATTGGGACTAGGGAATGCATTATATTGATAAGGGGCCTTACAAGTATAGGAACCAAAAAGTTTGTGAAGTGCAAAGGGTGTAAACCTAGAATTTCAGGCTCAAGGATTCAACCACTGAATAGTAATAGAAGGAAGGCATCATTACATGTTAGTCAAGATGAAAACTGATGAGAGTGTGGTATACTGTGAGCCCAAATGCGGACCTTCACTTTGTCAAGATTAATAGATCCTGCTAACTTCCGCAGTGGCTGTCAATCAATACAAAAGCTTGCTGTTATGTATTTGAGGGTCCATGAGTAGAATCAAACTGCCACAAAAAGTTAGTTGAGATGTAATACTGTTCAAGACTAATACTGTATATACTATTTTAAAAAAGGGAGACTGGGAGGACTACATCAACATAATCGACCCTGAAATGGAGCTGAAACACTGTAGACCGTTTTATTTAGTGCTGCATTGATTGGCTGCAAAATTCAGCATCCTCTCACAAAACACACCCTTTTGTTCGGTTGTTGAAGCATTCTGACTTTTCAATACCTGGAATGCCAGAAACAAACATTCAGGCTGCGGTCCTTGGCAACAACTCCGTTAAGATAAAAAAAATGGGGAAGTGGCAGAGGCAGAGTGCAGAATAAAAAAGCACTGCAGAAATCTGAAGTGTGGATGTTTCCATCACAGTTGCAAGGCCTCCTGAAGGATCCAAGAGGAAACGCCCCTTGAAATCAAATATGGAAGTGATTGATGTGTTCCTCACATCTGTCCACTCCATATGGAAGTCAGAGAATTTCCCTGCCATCTGAGGTCTCTGTGGACATTATGAGAAGTAGAACTCAACCCTGCTTCTGCTTACGGAAAGAGGTGATAGAGTGGGGAAGGAGTTTCACCTTTTGGCTCATGTTCCGCGGCAGTTACTCAGGCAGATAACATCATTCATTCATCATTTAGTGTGACAGGACGATGTAAACAACTGTGGTTACAGAGTTTTATATATGCATGTAGTAACGAATATCATACCCCCATAAGGCAGGTGGTAGAGGGTGAGGTATGGGCTTCTAGAGCTCACTAACAAGCCTCCCTAATCCCTGTGATCCCACCTATTCTTCCTCAGTCAGCTGTTTCCACTGCTCTGCTGACAGCCCAACTACTGTACTGTCCTGATTTCTCTCTCTTCCTCTCTATGTCTCTATCTCTTTCTCACAAGTTATCATCTTACACAAAGCCAGTCGGACCAGTGACCTCTGACCTCTGGCACTGACTGTTTAAACCATAGCATAAAGAACTCTGAGCCTTCTCTGGATAAACTCGTCTTGAAAGCACAGGTCTCACATATGTAGGGTCATAGTGCTTAGGAGCAAGCGAGCACATCTTCAGCTCATCCTCATTTGCATCTTAATTCTGCTTTTAATGCTGTACTGCAAGGGTGTCAGAGCCAAAGAGGATTTCTTCATTGTCATATCACATGGTTGAACAGATCATGGCACTGGCACCTGCCACCTCACTGGATGTGAGTTATCTGGCTGAGGAGGAAAGACGGGAAAACAGCCTAATGAATTCTGTGCTGTGAGTCCCCTTAAGTAAGCGAGTAAGAACAAAGCAGAATGCGCGGCAGGGTGTTGGCTGGGGAGCGATATGAAGAAAGAGGAGAGAAAAAATATGAAGGAAGGAAGAGAGAGGCCTGTGGGCTTGGATGAACCTTCAGGGTTGACTGTGGGCCCATATTTAATTGGCAGGCCAGTGCGCGCCTGGATGACCACCAAGCAGGACTAGCAGAGATGACCAGAGGGCAGAGTAGGCACGCCACCACATGGCACTAGCTTCCTCCCGCAATCGTCGTCCTAGCCCTTCCGGAGTCTTCCCACAATCCCACAGGCAATTCCATCTGTTTCTGTTGTTCCTCTGCTCTCATTAAGGAGGGCTGGCTGGGATAGCAGCACGACAAAACACACCCAGACAGGACAGGTGCCAAGCCCTGCAAATATGCCATACATGGCAATGCATCTCATTGACCCAGTAGGGTAATATCCAACTTCAAATAAGCCTCACAGTTCCAGTAGCTATCATTATGGGCTAGAGAGATTCAGCATCCGTAATGGTTTAGATTATAAAGGACATGACTTTATAATCTAAACTTTTCTAAAATTACCCAAACTTGAACTGCAAAATAGTGGAAATATGAAGAACTTTATGACATAGAAAATTAACTGGAATCCTTTTTTTATCTATTGCTTCAGCATTAAAACATTACGGATTTTATAGTACTATATTGCAATGGTGTGATAAAACTTTAAAGGTTTTAGACAAAGAAGACAGTGTTCTCCAGCGAAATGAACCTTGAAGGCAGTTAAAATAACTCAAATGGACGTTGCTGGCGTCATCCAAACAAAACAGAACAAAAACCGCTGGTGTAACTTCCCACTTCCCTCCCCATCCTGAGGAGTCCGTGTGTACATTCCCCAGCCACAAACACAGCTCGTTGGTCCAGGGCTTGGTGACCATTTATTACCAAGTGTTTATTTAACTCCAGGGGAGCAGACAAAACAGGACGTCCATGGATTTGTTTGGAATAGTCTGTTTGGATTTGAAACACTGAAGAGACAGTTAAGTGGCATAAAAAAAAAAAAGACTGAAGATCTGATGACTAAAATCGCAGTGACATTTTCCCAACCACTGTTTGATTGCTTAATCCATAGCTGAGGTGAAACATGCATACTAATCATATGAGCTCAATCCAGGTGTTTGATGAGCTGAGTTGAAGACATCATTTCATTAAAGATTTCAGCCTGGGTAATAATTGAAATGTATAGTATAGCTTCTATCATTGCATATATTATATACAGACATCTTGATTGACAGTTCTCATAGTAAATGAAAAAGTAAGATTTTAAGGTGCGAAATAAATTTTTTAAGAACACAGTTAATAATTAACTTAGCTTAAACACTACGAACGTTTAAATTTGACTTCGTAGAACGGATATGAGACTTTTAAACAATAATAAATATATATGTAAATATTACAATATATGGATAATGACATCATGCTGTGATAATTACTGCCTGTAAGAAATCAATGAATCTCTCTGTTTGTCCCTCGAGAAAAAGCCTGCTAGGTATCATCGATTGCTTTCCTTATTGATATCATCTACTGGTTGACATTTACATTGCATGTGTTAACTTGACTTTGCAGGGCATGTGCACTGATTGTGATCACAGATAAAGGTTAAGTCATATGCTTTGCTGATGTGTTCTCTTTTCTTTTTTCCCCAACTTTTTTCCTTTTAGCAATATTAGCTGGCAACAGTACAAGTACTTCTTATGTTAATTTTGCATGCACTGACAAATTCCTTTAGACCTGTTGAGTGGTTGACAGGTAGACTCTCTAGACTAATTAAAATCACTGGAACTTAATGATGCCACAATAAAACGCTATATCTAAACAAAAGGTGCTGACAGCTTTAGAACTCTGTCGGCCCGGTTCGAGCTGAGGCGTAATTATTCAATTGTTTCTCAGAGATTTGTGTTTCTTTTTTTCCCCCCACTTGTTAAATGTGTCTAAGACAAATGAATCTGCTTCGCTGGGCTCCTTCTCATGAATGAATAACAATGTTAATCAGGAAAGGCTTTGTTCCTCTGCACTGCATGCTGAACAAGTGCAGCTAGCTCACCTGACCCCTCTATCAATTCGACACAATACCTTCCATAATTCTTTGACTGCAGTGCAGGCACTTCCTCCAAATGAATTCACCTGTATCCAAAACGCCACGGAACCAGGATTTTAATTGCACAGTGTGCGGACTATACAATCCCCTCTTTCAAGCGAGCACTTCTCAGGGTCACTTCAAACCACCACTGCTAGAATCGAGCTGGGAAACAAAAAGGATTTGCGAAAATCTTCTTTGGGGCATGACAGCGAGAGGAGAGCTTAAGTTTGATTGGGGTGAAGAGGCATGAATTATAACAGCAGCTCCTTATCCCTCGTGTAGCTTTTACCCATCTCTTGTTTCAATTAGCAGGAGGGGGTCTAACTGACAGTATCTCTGTAAATCCACAACTACTCGCTACTTCACCCCAATTGTTAAAAGAGCAAGAATTGATTAATGGGAAATTCTCCCTTGCTACTTCAGTTCTCCTACTCCCTCATGTCATTTGCTCATATTTTTTTCTGCATGTTCTCCATCTACCTCCTCTAAAGCTGTCCTTTTTCCACTAGTTGTGGAGAGGAGGACTGCTCAAAGCAACAATAAATACGTCAGTCTTAAGGCCAAAGGATAAAAGTCAGAGCTTTGCTCCGGATGTACAAAGAAACTCCTGTTTTTCCTCTGAGGACAGGAGGTTTTGTTGTTTTTATAGTCATACACCACTATGCCAGATACGCTAAACTGTAAAACCCATGAACTACAAAGGATTTATTTTTTTCAACAGTGAATTAATCTTCTTTTTTTGCACAAGAGGAAGATTTGTGTTAAAAGTGTTAAAAACAACTTGCCCTGACACATCCAATTCTGGTCCAGTTATATTCCTTAAAGAGCCACTTTCTATACCACAGTATGCTTACATGTGTGCTCCCTTGTTACACACAGTGTTAGGGAATGCTTCTCATTTAAACATTCTTCCACAGAGCCACGGGTGATGCTGTCTATGTCTAGCCTGAGGGCATTCATACAAGTGCTCATACATTTTTCACACCTTTAAGACATATGAGGACCACATGGGCCGAGCATAAGCAACTTCTGTAGGCAGTGAATGGTAGTGCCGTGTGTTGGGTTCTCCAGTAGCATGGGAATATAATTAAAGTTCTTTAAACTGGGGGAAAAAAAGGAATGTGAATACAGAGGATAAGAGAAAAATAGAGAAAAAGGCAACCTGGAAAGTCCTTGGGGGAGAAGAGACATTGAGAGGAGAAAACAAGATAGCAGATGAGGGAGGGGGTATGGGAGGATGATGGAGATGGGAAGAAAAATATGCCTGTGGCAGGAAAAGGAAACCAAACCAGCTCATTACTGACCCAAGCACAGAAAAATGGAGATGGGGGGAATACAAGTTGAAAACATACTGCAGCACAAAGTGGAAAAAATGGAAGGAGGATAACAGATAAAGAGAGAATACTTTGAATTTTGGTATGTTTATGTGGTAGCATAGCATTGTTACAGCGATTCCATCACAGTGCAACAGCAGCGTATTTTGGAGTGTACTGTCACACAGGCTGTCCCTGGGTCAGCTGAGCATGCCCTGTTAGAGGAGTCTGAGGGGTCCTCTAATGAGCTGCAGAATAGCAAACAAGCATACTCTTGAATACTTCAACAGAGAAGAAGCTGAAAGAAGACCTACCCTTTCATCCAAATACACACACACAAACATATAAATGTTCCCTGTCTTTGCATTTCTCCCTCTACGTCTGGCAAGTTGGAATCTATTCCCTTTTTTCTTTTACTTTTCTCCTTCTATCTTACTTATTCTGCATCTCTTTTTGCCCTACATCTCCTTTCTCTCTTTTGACGCACAAACCTGTTATTCACGGAAGCTCCCTCTTTCGCCGTATCTGCCTATCTCTCTCTTCCTTCTTATCTTCCCCATCCTTGCTAGAACATAACAAGCTCACTGACTCCCACTCTGCGTGTTACCAGTGCTGTCCTGTTTTTACGGGGTGACAAATTAGCCCTGTAGAGAACCATGCTGCCATTGCTGAGCAGTAAACAACAAGCTCGTCTGAGTGGAAAAATACAGGGTTAGGAGCTGCAAAGGATCCCTTCACTGCCACTGCTCTCCATAGCGGCTCCTTCCACCCTGCTCCTGCCTCCCTCCGGCCTGAGGAGCATGCCTGCTGCTTCCACATGGCTCGTGCCCAGCAAGCACAGCCATGGTGCAATGAGCCACAGCTTAACACCATCTCAGATACTGACAGTGTGATTGCTGCTAAGGAAATGGAGCAGAATGGTGACTATCGAAGCCAAAATGACAAGTCAACAGGCCTGAGAGTGGGCGATCACTGGATAATGAAACAGTAATATTTTCTGTCCGTTTGGAAGTTAAGCAGGACACAGGAACTGTAGCTTAACATACTGTCACGCAACAGACGTGGCTTCAGTACATCAATTCAATTAGCTACTAATTTTTGGGAGAGGACATATGTATGCTGTAGCAGACAAAATAAAGCAATTTAATTTCTGTTATACTTTCAGATAAATTGTCCAGCATTGGTTTTTCCCATAATCCCTGCTTATATAAAAGGTCAAAAGGGTTACAAAGACTATTACACTACTGTGACCATCCCAGAACCCAATGCTTCCTTTCTTAACAGCCTCAGTAGACTGACATAGAGTATATTAAAAATGTAAATAATTTTGTCACAATCTGACAAATATCACATAAGATCTACCTACAATTAGCATTTACCATCACCACAATTGGTTTCTAATCATAACCATACCATAGTTGATATGCGCTTAAGTTCTAGAAAGCAAGAATTAAATAAAATGTTTCTGAACAAAACTGTGGGTTTTGCTGAATTGTCCAATATTGACATTCTTGTCTGGTGATCAGGTTGGAAACCCAGCTTCCACCGACCCCCAAGCACTCATGTATTCAGTCCGTTTGTCAGTCAAACAGCGAGGGTTAGATAATCAGTCAATCCAGTGAATCAGTCTACCAGTGAAAGTCCCATTATTAGTCCTTGGGTAGAGACATAGAATAGTTAAAGCCACTCTGCAGAACACACTGTATTTTCCTTCAAACGTCAATTACGTAAACCTGTCCTTGAGGGCAGAGGGCATGATAATAATCTGTTACGCAGTGTCATACCAATAGCTCATGCCTTTTTCCTCCTACTCAGGCTAACAAATTACAATCCAGCTAAGAAAACCAACTAATAATGAGTAAACAAAAAGCTATTTCATGAGGAAAAAAGTGGCCTCGGGGAAAGGGAATATATTGTAGTTAAGTGGGCGCCACCATAATCCCACATTTTAATGGTGAAATCTTAATTATGGAGAAATGGTGCTCCCCCATGGGGCAAAAGAGCTGTCGTCAGGGCAATAAAATTACAGGGAGGAAATATTTGTTGTGGAAATTCATGTAAACACACATACATTAGTACATAATGCATGCCAGCTCTTTTAATAGACATCAGATCACACACAGATAGTTACATCCAGTAGTTATTCCACATGGCCTGGCTCAAGGAAGGATGAATTAGGCCCAGGAGCTATTAGTCATGCGTGACCCAGCCAGGCATAATCAGACCCTAATTCAACAGAGATACCACCACTGAGGCTAAAGCCCAATCCTCATTAATCATTACAGCATCAGCTACAGCACCGGCCTATGGCTTTAGTCTTTATTAATGGTAGCCCACTTTAACTCCCTCTGTTTCTGGTCAAGCTGCAGCACTGTGAAATGGCAGGGATCAAAATCAAAGGAGGCACTGAGAACAAACAAGTGGTCCCGAGAATAAAACAGAAGGGGTAAATTAAGGCCACGTGATTTATACAGCGACTATTAACCAACACAAACGCTCTCAATTAATTTCATTTTGAAAAGCACAAAATAGCTTAAGAGCTCCAAATCAGGCATCAAGTAATCCGCTACAGTCTCTATCTCCCTCCTTCTCTCAGATAAAGAATTAGCTAAATATAGGGAGAAAAAGAATGTCTTGGGAATGTACTTGCTCAGTGAATTCATTATGTAAAAAGGATGTCATTGACACAGATTTCAGGAGTTTGGGGGATTTTATTTGTCATTTCATGCGCAGTAGTACAGTGAATACATTCATGAGACTCTGTGTGGTTCTGGGATGCAGACGCTACATCCGCCAATTTATACAATTTGGGAAGTTTTGAATTGATCCCATAGGCTGCTCTCTCCCTCGTTTCCTGTCAACTCTCAACAGAGGCATAATAATGCCCACAAAATAATGACAAAAAAAAAAAATTGCTGTAGCAACTCAAGATACTTCTCTGTAGCTAAGCAATGAATTTAGCGGCTTAATCAAGCTTTATATTTTATTTTTCATTATTTTTCATGTTGTGTATTATATGTAATGTTATGCTGGTTCAAATTGTTAATGATATTTTTCTTAAATAGTATCCATATAATAATAACTAATTGATTTCTTTATCCTCCAGGCTTTTGTCTCAGTTTATTTTGCCAACCCAGTCTGTTAGTTCTGAGTTCTTCAAATAAAGGGAAAGAGATCTGGTTTGGCAATACACAGGCGGTAACTCTGGGTAATACTCCCGTTGATTCTCTTATTTCCCTCCAGGCCCACTGTTTTTTGCCACTGTCTCTGTACATTAAGAAAGTGGAGATAACAGAAAATTTCTTTGCTCAAACTGAAACATTTTCAACGCGAGCCCAATGTGTCTTAGGCGCCTAAGGCGAATCCACGTCTGCACACCTCCTTTCGCATCTTTATATCGACTTTGTATGCCATCATGCCGCTTCTGAATTTCGCTTTGTGTTGTATAATTCAACTAAAGGGCAGCATTTATCATATGAGCTATGGAGTGAACTAGAGCGGGTTTCCTCTCACTGTGAGCAGAGAACGATTGGGAAGTGGAAAATAGAAAACCTGGAGTGGCCTGGAGCAGAGTGATTACAGAATGATTTGAGCGTGGAGCTGAAATTGCTGCTGTACCACTCTGCTCGTGTGTGTGTGTGTGTGTGTGTGTGTGTGTGTGTGTGTGTGTGTGTGTGTGTGTGTGTGTGTGTGTGTGTGTGTATATATGTGAGTGTACTACAGTGTAGCACATAAAACAACTGATACTGTTTCAGCTAAGAGTTCCCAATCATTTGAGTGCCTCTCGGGTACCTGTCCCTCTTACAATACCAGGGGTTGGCCATTATGCTCAGTCCATTTATAGCACTGTTCCCTGGGAGGCCGAGGTAGTTTTACATTCATTTGGATATCATGTTTTTAAATTTTGGGCAATAAAAATGCAAGATTTATCAAACTGTTTGGATGATGTTGAATTTGTGTCGCCATACCTTCTGTCCAAGTAATGGCTTTTGCAGTAGCTCGTCTTAGACCTACGGCCCCTGTAATATACCGAGACTTAATTAGATTCTCCATTCGATCGATTAATTTAGTCTCCAGTTAAGGCACTGCTGTCAAAGCCATCACCCCCACTCCAGAAAAAAGATATCACCTCTCTCTCACAACTGAGCATAAAAGCTACTGAAAATATGAGTGGGAAATATACACTAAGTAGGCTTTAAATTAAAAAAAAATTTTTATCGACAGACTTGTTGAACACGCCTTTTGGATCTTAATGAGGAAAAATATTTCATTTGGAGTTTAAACCTTGAGGTTTAAAGCCCTCAGGTCTAATGAGTGATCAGGGCCTGCCAGATCATACTCACTGTATTGATGCACATTCTAAGTAAGTACATATTTAGAAGGTTCGTGGTTAGAGGCGAGGAAATTTGTATGTAGTATACCCGCATAACTACGGGACTACAGAGATGCACATTTCTATGCCAACACATTATGTGCATTAACATCCAAAAGCCATGCCCACACACACACACACACACAGGTTGCATGGTGCATGCCTACATGCACAAACCCACCAGCGAGCACATGAACACACACAGACATTTTGCTCAGAAGATAACAAGCTCCATTTTACACGAGTGGGGAAAAAAAGAACACAATCATTAGCAAGACATCACACAGCAATGAGGGTTTCTCAGAATAAAACCCAGAGTAGAGATCTAGAGAGAATGAGATGTAAGAAAGAAAAGAGTGGGATCAAACTAAGGGGGCAGGGAGCCGTAAGGCAGGGGGTGAGAACAGAATGAAGATGACGTACTCAATCAGCCTCCACTCTGAGAGGCCTCTTATTAACTATTCCCGTGATAATGACAGCACCGAGGAAGCTACACGCACTCTGTTATTAGAGACAAGGTACTTTCCTCTCGTCACTCATCTCTATACACTTTCCTTCTCCCCACTTCAGTCTGTGGAGAGAACTTCATCTGCTCTCCATTTTTCTCCCCCGTCCTCTCTTTTTTCTCTTATCTCAAGAGCAAGGCCATCTTACTGTGGTATTTTCCCTCCTATGGTTAATCTCAGTGTCTAAATAGATCTCCCACAAAGCTCTTCAGTCTTTTCTTTAGCACAAATACATCTTCAGGAAGCACACACACACACTGTAAACACAATACAATTATATCAACAAAAGAGGTGTCCGGTTTCCTTTTAAAAAATGCACATAGAGTGTGTCCTGTTTATTACTGCGCTTGTGGCCAATATTCCAGCCAACTTCCCATTTCCACTCTGTACACAGTCTGTGCTCATCACAATGCCTCACTCTGATGAGCACTGAGGCAGAGGAAGATGAAGGATGAGGCACGGTCAAAAGAGGGGAGCTGGATTGTTCTGTCATCTGGAAAGAGGTAACCCATTCAAGGCCGCGGAAAGCCACACTTCTGTACCCACACCCAGAATAAACCGCTGACCATTTGTGGGTTTAAAAGGAACGGAAAGAGAGAGAGAATGTGAATTCAATAATTAATTGAATAACTTTTTTTTTTTCATTTGAAGGCCAGACAAAAACACTTCTGTACCACTCTTCACCTCCTGTCCCCTAACTGTCACATATCTCATTAACATCAGTGTTACTTTAGTGTTGCCTCTGCTCCTGGTTGTTCTGTCTACAGCTTTTAATCTTTTAAGGTCAACCGCATGTGTTGACTTTGCTGTTTGCCTCCTTTATAGAATCCCTTCCACTGTTCTTTAGGTTTCTTGTTGACGAGGTGTGCTGGATTTTGTTATCTCGTGCTAAAGTTGATTTGACTAGCAAGAGAAAAAAGTAATAACATTGACTTCACATGAAGAAGCTGTGAGATTTGATGCTGCAACAATCTCACCAGACCACTTCTCTGTAAAAAGAGTCAAATATTTGGTTTTTGATCTACGACATAAAGCTCTTTATTAGTGTTACTTGCACTCCCTGTCCGTCCAGCCAGGCAACACTGAGAGCAAAAAGTAGAGCAGAAATCCTACACCCGATGCCTTACAGAAAACACTAATTTCCTTGATCTTACAGAAACATGTGTAGCTACTATAGTCTCTGCATTGATCTCATACGGTAAGTACTAAAGCTGCTGGAAGAGTAATTTCATGCCAGGTAGGCTCCTTCTCCTCTCCTTGTCTCCGCGCTCACCCCTGACTGAATAACCAGACCCAGAGGGTCTCTTCACAGCAGGTGCTCCGTTAGTGCCTAACCCCCCACGCCCACCTGCCCAGCCACCCGCTCTTGCCTCATCACTCCCCCCACATCACAGCCAGCACACAGGAGGCCATGTTCCCCTCAGCATTAAGACGCAACACTATGTTACAGCTCTATTAGCTAACTAATCTGAGAGAACTTTATTTTATTAGCCCCTTAAGACTCCTGCCAAGGCCCTTTTCATCCTTTATGGATTCAGTAACTGTGCAGGCTCCGTCTCCGTGCCCCCTCCTTCTTCCTCCTGTCTCTCTCAATCATTCAATCCCTCCATCTTGCATGCTTGCTCGCCCCTTCTCACACAGTCCACTTCTGTGGTACTTGCAGGGTTGCAGCAAATGTGCATTACGGACACGCGAGAACACACATATACAAGAAAAAACATTGCAAACAAATCACGTGACTCTCCTCTCAGCCGAGGCCCCCTTGCAGGCCAAATGAGCAATACAGCGGACGATGTATGAAGAATTTAAAGGCAGGAAAGCACACAGCAGGGACTTTTGAGTTTCTGGCAAAATGGACCTCCAGTAGCAATTCAAACATTCAGGTGTGAACTAACGGCCCCACTGACACCTATTGTCAGTGTTTGCCTTATATGGCTTCTACTCCATCTCCCAACTCATTCTCCTCCTCAAGCACCAAGCAGTAACACATTCTGAGGTGTGTGGGCAGAACTGAGGACTCAGCATGTTGCTGGGAGGGCTCAGCATCTAGCGAGACTGTATGAGTGGTGGAAAGTGGCATGAAGTTCTGTGAGTATTACCATCACATATTTCGCATACCGCACTTGGACAAATCAGCTGAAAATCCGATCCCACAGTGCCTTTCATTTTAATTCATACTTTTCACCTGCAGTAATATCAAAACGATATCTCTAGCAGTAGGCCATTTCAACTGCATACATATAAGTGGAAAAGGAGAAAAGCAAAGAAAATGTGAAATATTTCATTCGGTTTGCCATACAGAATATGAAACTGTATATACACACATAGTACATCTAGACAAATATTATATAGAAAATGTGAAAGAAAGGCATCTGCCAGATTGGGCTGTGCAAAAAGTGTATGCGTACAAACTAACAATTGTGAACCAATTCACTGAATTGATTCACTGTCAAAGGATATCACTGGCATTATTTGGTTTTTATTATTATCACAAATATTCTAACAAGACCAAAACCAACAGCAAATTGATCTTATGAACCAGTATTGTCCGTGTAGACAAAGCCTAATAGCTGACGCCTAGGTGCCTCAGAGTTCCATTGTCCATAAATCATTGCAGTGGGTGACATATTTCTACATTACAATTAACATGGACAGTAAGACAATCTGAAACAACTGTGACTGTGTTGTAACTGTTATCTGACTGTCTTTCTAATGTAATATAGTTCCAATTTTATGAACTATGAGAAATAAACCACACTTGCAGTTTTTATTGCAATGTAGGGATGTCACACAAACGCAACAGCATGGCTCTTTTAACTGTTTTAATAGTTTGCAGTTAGTGTATATGACACATTCATTGGTGATTTGCACATTTTAATGAGAACTGTTGATGATAATTTCAAAAATAAAGTAGTGCCAGCCTTAAGTATTGCAGAAAAGACAGCAGAGGTGAGCTTTGATGCAGCATGTGGTTTGAGACCTTTGCTCCTGCATGCTCCAGATGTTCCTGCGTCACAGAGCTCCATTATCTCAGCTACTGTGTATGACTGTGCTGCTGTGAGGCTTTGGTGCTGGAAGATCAGAGCAAAACAGAAGTGACATCAAACAGAGGGCAGCTCCCTCATGCACCGCGCTGGAGGGGAGCTTGGACGTCTTGCTCAATATGAAAGGGCTGATGGCAGGGCGGCCCAACGGCAGCACCGGGCCCCGTGCCAGAGGACGGCAAGACACGTACTGGCTACATGTACACGCATACGTGTGCACACACACAGACACAAGAGAGACACACAATCACTCAAGCAAGGATAAAAAAAAAAAGCCCACTCAGACAAAGTCTCGCACACACACAGCACAAACTATAATAATGCCATCAGAGATAGCCTAATGATATTGGAGGGCAGAGTGTGCGGGCTCCCTTTGATCTTCCCTCTTTCCCTCCTCATCCCTCAAAGCTTGTTGTAAAGAAAGAAGCCGAGCAGTGCAGAAAGAGAACAAGGAAGACCGAGAGAAAGAGTGAGGGAGGAAGAATTGCCAACCTCTATTAAAAAACAAGAAAAAGATGGATGAGGGAGAGTCGAGCCTTCAGGCAAAAAAAAATCCAACTGGTTCTTCTTGTCTGGCTCTACCTGCAGAGGAGGCTATGGACAGTTGACAGCCCACCGCTCTCACAGCTGCCCCTCAAGCCCTGGCTAAACAACAGGGCTGGATTTGGCCGGAGACGACCCACAGCCTGACAGATTGTCTCTCGGAGACAAATACAGCATGTCTGTCTGGTCTGTCAGTCCAGCCGCTAGCTGCCAGCATTAATCCCGCACCTCCCCCGTATATGCCTCCTCCCATAACAGACTGAGAGAGGTAGTTTCTGATCATGGCTGTCAATCAAATTTCAAAGCATCCTCTCCCAGTGATAACAGAGGAAAAAATGTCAGTCCGTCAAGGAGAGAATGGTGCAAAACGGAGGAGTCCCGGAAGGGCTCTGTTAGTACAACATCAAACAGCTTGTTTGTGTTTGTCAGTTGGTACATCACCGCAGTGAACCACCATATCCTTTGGCATGACGGTGTCTTCCGGCCTAGTGAGTGCGCCTGACTTTGCTGGTCGTGACGGATCTATTTTCGGGGATCTGACAAGGCTTGGTGGGTCAAAAGATCAAGGCCTATGTGTGTCTGCACCTGAGGGGGCAAGGCAGCAGCTGCAGAAGCCAAGGAATGACAGTTGTGAGGAACTATGTGACCAGGACACTGCATCTAAATCTGTGCATGGCCCTCTGAATGCACAATGAAGAAACTGTATCATTGCTCAGCAGAAAATATTCACTTTTAAGGTTTACAGATATTCTACAGCAAAATGGTATTCAATCTCTTTTGGCTGTGGGACCAAAGGCTACCAGTAGAAATGTTTGAAAATGAGCAGATAAAGAATATTTGTGCTCAGACAACAAAGACTTCTTCATTACAGCAGAGTTGTTCCTCCTGAAAAATCGTGTTAAAGCAAGCCACATACCATTTTGTTTGCGATCTAAGCCAGTAAGTAAGATGAGAAGATCAATAGCAATTTCATTTCGGTAGGTCAGGGACATGTTTAGGGTAGCTTAGTACTAAGAGTGCAAGGGGGCATAAGTTAGCCTAGCCCTTTCAGAAATGCAACAGAGGGCGTTCCGACTCCAAGACAGTTTCATTTACATGTTGCAACTCATTTATGAAGAATAAGCCAGGTTTGAAGGAACAACTAGCTCAGGCATTGCAGATATCTTTCAGGCAACACCAGCTGAGAGATGGCGTGAGACTCGTGCAGTGGAGCGATGCATTTTTCCCAAACACTGTCTCCCATCATCCCTTGCAGAACAGTCACTCTGCAGTGACAAGGAGTGGAAACAGCTAGAGCAAAAAGTAGCCAAAAAGCAACATGAACCACAGTTTATTCTGTTTTACATGAAGATTTGAATTGTTACTAAACACACAATGAAACGCTGACAAGAAACTTTAGAAGGTTACCTTTCAGGATCGAGAATTACAAATTGTTATTCTTATTTGTTTATTTGTTTTTGGGGACTGAGTAGGGAAAATGCCAGCTTATTTTTACCTATCTAAAGGTAAAACCTAAATTCACCTACCAGCATCTCTAACGCTCACACATTATATCTCAATGTTATTATTATTCAGTAACTTCCTGGAGTTTCTGCTGGTTGGCAGGGAACTCCTCCGTGTCGACATAACTCCTTGCCATTTTCTTCATGTTTCCAGTCTTTAAGGTATCTTGAGGTAACCATGTCCTGGCTTCAGCTTCATATATAACAGACAGACATGACAGTGGAAACAAATGGTAAAATGTCCATTAACAGATTTTTTTTACTTTCTGCAACTGGAAACATACCATGGACCAAATCAAGCAATTCTAGAAAATATGTGCAATGACATAATGTATGATTGTTTAATGTATATGCATGTAACAATTACTCAATAATAGTGAATGCTAAAATGTAGTGTAAAAGGTGCATTTCATTACTTATGAATTCCATACTCTTTGTTTATAAGAGGAAGAAAGTGTTATTCTTTCAGAAGTTACATAGTCTTGCATTAAGTCATACAATTATGTGCATTGGCCTATAGGTTAAAATATGATTAATTTAGTCTCATACATGCATTTAACTGAAATATTCTTCCGTTTATGTTCTTTTATATAGGACGGATTCTAAATGATTCATTCTGTTAAATATATAAAAATATCAGTGATATTTCAGAAGACAGCACCTTTTCTATGTAGGACATTTATGTAACAAACCCAACCCTCTGTGCTAGATATCAATCTTCTCATCTGTCTGTAATCTATTTATATATATATATTTCTCAAATGTCATAGTGTTCATTTAAAGCTTACAAGAACCAATCAAATGAAAAAAAAAGTGTCACACCTTGCAGCTCGAGTTACACCCTTTCAGCTTTGCCGACAACTCAAAGAAACAGCTTTTTCTGTGTTTCTCAGTTTTCTCTGCCCCTGTAAGTGTGTGCCTTTTTTTTTTTTTGGTGGTCTGTAAAGACCGCTACATCCTCACACAATCATTTCCTGGATCCCACAGGAGAAGAAAGAAACAGATGGGGAATGAAACAGTGCTGCTTGTCTGTGCTCAGTTCCACGGAGGGGAGTGTGTGCGTGTGGTGTGTGTTACACGCATGTGTGCTGGTTGTGTGTGTGACGGGGTCTTAGGCATTCAGCACTCTGCCATTGTGTGTTTGTTTGTTTTTTCAGATAGTGTTTACAAGAATAAGCCCCACGGCGTAAAATGCCATATTTCATGCAGCGTTGTATGCGTGTGCATGTGTGTGTGTGTGTGTGTGTGTGTATGAGTAACCATGAGGGACTGAGGGATGGCCAACCTGTGCGTGGGTTGTGTTGTATACTACAGCTTCTAAAAGGAATGAAAGAGGAAGTAATTGGCCATCACAAGAAGCCTTTTTTCATTGTTGCAGTCACACTGAAAAGCAACTCGTCAAGGCTTATTGGATGTATTTGACTTTCATTGACCAAAAAGGAGTGAGCACACTTCACCCTTTTTCATCTTTGTTGTACTGTACAATTACTGTATACCAGTCACTTCTCAAAAATTGCCATAAGTGATGCCCACTTATGCTAACCATTCATGGAATGCACACAGCACCCTATAGCTTGCCTTGAGTACCTGCTTAGAATATCAACTACATGACTATCCCTCCCGTTATGTTTGTTTCATGTTAATGATCCCATTATACTTTATTATAAATCCATACATCCATATATTATCACCTGTGTGTAGGTATTTTCATAAACTGCAGTTCTTGTGAAATTGGCCGGTTTTAACCTGCTATTTGATATAATTGCATTTATGAAAAACAAATCATAATGTGGATTTTTTTGCAATACGAAATACTCAGATTAAACGTATTGTGTTATTACAAACTACCTTGTCTAACAAGGACATTCATTTTAAAATGCCAAAAAATAACATCTATTGTGCTCCTGGACAATTTTTTTCTAAAGAAAGGACATTAAAAAAAGTACACATTCCCACATTACAGAATAAATGTCTGAACACACTAAAGAACATCAATAACAACAGTATTATTAACAATAACATCAGAATATCCATCTAATGTGTCTGCACCCTTTTATATACTAACTGTAGTCTCACCCATTCATTTAATTTCTAACAGCCGGTATTTGACTAGGAACACCACAGATGTATGAATGTTAAATACAACACCTACAATTTAATGACAATTATCAACAATGTATTTCAAATGTTGTGTCATGTCATGGAACCTTATCACAATCAGACTAAATTAACTACATTTTTCAGAGAGAAAACGTGTAAATTGGTCAAATTTAACTGGAAGACAAGGCGAGGGTTAGGGTATGCATGTCACATTCACCATTCATAAGACAAAAACTTATTTAAAATAGTATTTGAAGGTTTATCTAAAATTTGAATGTCTGTGGTATGAGCTTTGTACTCATAGTGTCTGCAGTGTGATGCATGCAGTATTACAAAACCTAACACTTCTGACCCACATCATGCAGAGACTAAACACACTTGTTTCAGAGATTCCAGACACTCAGAGATAGTCTTTCTGCCTCGCAATTTGAAATTGGCAGGGAAAAAAAATCTGAATATTTGAAAAAAGAAAACAACCCACAGGGGGAACTTATATAGGGTCAACCAATCATGTGTGTTCCAAGCAAATACAATCAGCCAAACAAAGAAATGCACCTTTAGAAATACAGCTACTAATACAGCTATAATAACTGTTTGACTTTGCATGTAATCATTCTGATGTATCATACAATATAAACTCAGGATGACGCACGATTGGTTGACTGTGTTAGTTCCTGCTCATCTCATCTTTCCATTAGTCACTATGTTTGCCATAACTCCACATCCCCCAGCCTTACCACCAACCCCACCACAACGGCCCCAGAAGAAACAAACACTGTCAAAACACTGACCCTGTCATTAACTCCTTCATTTAAAGATAGCCCACACACTGAGTATAAATATTTAAAAGTCCAAGCTGGGATTTACTGTGTGACCATATAAATACTGTTAGTCAGTCACTGAAGTCACTGGAGTGTTAAACTTTGTACTTATTCTACCAATGTAATCCAAACTTCCACAAAGGTAAGAATTCTTATAAAACCCTATCAATTCGCTAAGGATTCGATGACAGACAATAGTAGAATTAGTGTTTTAAGTGGGCTCATTTCACGTCGTCTCAAGCTGGGGAGGTAGGCAGGTCTGGTTGACTGTGATACACAGCAGCTCCAGAGTTCTGTCATTTTATGAGAGGTTTAAAGACTTCTGCCAGGGAGGAAAGGAAGATTTAGAGACGGTAGTGGGGCTCGCTAGCCGATCCACAAGGCTGTCCACACTTCTTTGGTCACTGGTGTATATTGTCTTCCAAAATGGCATAAAAAAGGTAGGAGCCCATTTCACCAGACAGTTGACACGTTTGAAAAACAGCCACACAAATTTAAGCTATAGTTTTGAGTAAAAGGACTCTGGCAGCTGTGCCTCCAAATCTCTCGCCCCCTTTAACTGTCACATAATGGCTGCAATGATGTACAGCATCCCTTGCCCTGTACTCAGCCGCTACCTATTGCTCTACAGTAACAATAAGCCCCCCTCTCCTTAATATGCCACTTTCCTACGAGATAAAATATGGCCGGTCTTCTTTACAAGCCCCCCACTTATTACACACAACACTTCTTCTCTGCCTGCAGGTGAAACCTTTACACTCCGTAAACACAATATACAGAACGAGAAAATGAAGGGTATGGCAAAATAAGAGATGGGGGGTGGAGGGAAAACTGCCCCCTTAAACACAGCAATTAATCAATTAGCTGGAGCGAATCAATACTCCCCGCCCAGCTTGGCAGCCTGACAGCACTCAGGTGTAATTAAAATTGTAACTATTGACAAATCAAGATGGATGGAGCACTTCCTGCCTGTTATGCTCGGCTCTGAGAGAGTGATTATCTTTGTGCGACTAATACACATCAGGGAAGGAAATGTGAAGGTGTGCATGTTTGTGTGAGCAGGCCTTGCACCCACGAATGTGTGCAAGGCGCTTGCAAGGCTACCTATGAGCGCGCTTGAGTTGAGGTCAAGCAAAAGTAACGCTGCGGGTCAAAGCCCTGTGTCCAAACATCCATCTCACTCTGTCACCTTCCATTATCAGTGGGTCATTCTCATTAAGTAGACTGTTAAGAGCGTTAAGTGACTTGGTCATGTGTGAAGTGCATCCAAGCAAATGATAATCAAGATGTTAATCTAAGAAATCTACATGTGGGTAACTGCTCAAGTGTAAAGTGTGAAGAAGAGCTACGAACGTTTGCCTCTCTCTCAGCTCGGCCAGTGTTCTTCCACCTCTCAGAGTCACAGATAAAGCAGCAATCTCAATTAGCATCAGATCTTAAGTGTAAGCAAATACCAGTGGGGAGCTGTCAGTAGTCAAGTGATAAAAGTGTCAGACACTTCAAAAAGTTTCAAATGGAGCTTTTAATTAGCTTCCAGTTAATTGGCGATGCTGCTATCACCTTCTTTCTTTTATTTCTGCATATTTCCCTCTCCGTGTGTCACTTATGTCACATGAGAAGATGTTTTTGAAGTACATCTGCTGACAAAAAAGATAATTTGAATAGTGCTTGGTGTTTACATGGTGTTTGGCAGGAGTCAAAAGGAACTCTTCAAAAGCAATATCATAGGCGTCCATGATCAATGTGAAAATACCAGCTGAGAACATTCTTTTTTCAGAGATGTGAGACGTGTTCTATTGAGGTCCAATGCCTTAAATCTCTTGAGACTGCCCCTTGAGCGTCAAACAAGGACACACAAAAAAAGAAAATAACATGTTTCATAAATTTAAATGAGAACAGCTTTCAAAGCAGCACCGGGGAGCAGTCCTTTATTGTATTGTTAAAAGAGGAGGAAATATTGGCCTCACACAGTTGATGCACTAAAAAGACATCTCATTATTACATTCTCCCGTTTGTAGTCCTCAATCAGTACAAAGTTCATTCTTTGGCTAATTACACAAAGACACAGAATATCTAACAACTGCAGAGAAAGAGATGTATCATTTAGTATCCTTCTTTAAAAGCTCCAGAAAAGGAAGCCAGTAATTGCCAGTCATATGAAAAATTCAAACAGTGCCTCATGTGCTGTCTACTCTACTGACAAGTGCAAAAAAGGGGCTGGGAAATTGAGAGATCCACCTAGAATTCTCCTCACAGAATTCAACATATTGGACTCGGGTGCCCAGTCTATTCCATAACACTCCAGTTCCAACTTAACTGTCATACTGCATTTAATTTAATGTTGCGTGTGTCTCCACTTCCACTATAATCCTCCTGGACTTTGTTTCTCTCCATATTCAGTCTATCTGTAGTTTATCTGGTGAGTATGATCACTAGCATTTGAAGAAATTCCATTGTCAATGTCTTAACAGAGTCCGACAAATGGTGCGACTAAAAGCACAGTACAGACACAGTACAATTTGCCTGTCCTAGACATTTCTTGAGTTCTGAGATTTAAAAAAATACAAGATGGAATCTGTGCTCATGCCCATCATGATGGAGTTTCTAGTTTCAAGCGGTTACACGATGCGCCTTGACCTTATTGTAAGCTGTTTGATTTTACTGTAGCTGAGCACCAGGATGTATCTGAAGTTGGAACACCTGAGACAAATCTGACAGGTGAAGAGTAGTCTCCAAGGGGAGTGCAACAGGAAACCTGGGGCAGGGGAGGAGGCAGGCAATGGCTCACACACAGTGACTTTATTGGGAGTCGGTCACGCATTTTCATTGAATATTGCATATATTCACTGCAGTATAATTCTAGGATTCCTGATTCATGATCACAAATGCATCACAGACACCATGCTTTGAACACGTTTTGTCATCAAATGCAGTCAATTGATAAAGAGAGTGTGTAAACAAGAAGACTGGCAGATAAAAGATTTAGGATGCTGAGGTGTAAAGGATTTCAACAAACATCACATTTGATGTGACTGCCTTACCTGGGGGGATTAGAGAGAGAGCCTCCTGTATCAAAATGTTAAGGCGGCGCCATGCATAAATATATTCAAATGTCATTAGACGATTGAATCTAAAACATAGCCTCCGAAAATAGAAAGCCCATTCAAACGCAAATGAATAAACATACTCATTCCTTCTATAATGTGTGAGTAATAACTCATAACAGCAAGGTTATCCTCCGACTGCATCTGGATGCTGGAAGCAGAAAAAGTCTCATGTTCGAATAGTTCTCTTCATTTTGTGTTATTATTATGTAAAGCATAAAAATGTGTTCTCTCATCAAATCAAAGCATCCCACAAATCAAAGTTAAGGCAATTACAATCTTATTCCACCCTTTCAAATGGCAACAGCTGTTTCCCTTGGTCAAAATTGCAGCGTAATTGCACACGGTAGCATATGGTTATGGCTGATTAATCCAACTGGGGGTGAAGGCCCCATTATTCCTGCATGGGATGGGTAAATAGGCAGCGGATCCAAGTGCTGGATATATGGGTAATGGGATGGCGAAAAAGGGAATGGGCCTTTGATGAGATGTCTGTTAAAGATGGCGTGATTGTCAGAATCGATCAGGGCCTCTACTATCCCTATCTAAGCCATTAAATTGATTTGCTTGTCATCCGGCTTCTTCAAGAGAGAATCATGCCAATGGTACCAAACTATGCAGAACAGAGGAGCAGTTTAGACTGAATCCATTTTAACTCACCAAATATATGGCTCTGGGAATTTTCAATTTAATGCCCCCTCGTGAACTCCATGAACTAGAGTTGCAGGTTTTTTTTCCCCCATCTTTTTGTTCATCCAGCACTGCACTGCAGATTGTTTTAGCCCTAGGGGAGCCCGGTGCGAAGCAGCATGTCATGACGTGACGATAGCTAAAGGACTGCCTATGGGCATGGACTGGCCACTTATACACAGACTCACACCCACAAGCACACACCCACTTATATATGCATACAAATTCACAGTTCACCTGCAGACTCACAGACTCACACAAAACACCTCCCCTGGGGAACAGCAATTACAGGGTTCAGAGGTGGTTTCCCAAGCCCCCAGCCAATCTGATTGCATTTTTATTATAAACACACAAGAATCCGCATGAGTGACTCAGGTTTGGGGGCCTCCTGAAGCTAGTGTCACTCTACGGTCCAGGCTCATTTCCATCTAGCCAGACGAGGAATGATGCTAGTAAACAAGCCTTGACTCTGGCTCCCCCCTGCCTGTCGCCGCATGCATAATGGCCCTCTTAAAGAGCGAGGGAAAAGTTCAAGTCCATAATCACAGCCGTACCTCTGGCTTATTATTTTTTAGAGGTCATTTTGGAGCCCACTCTGAAGGACGTGTGCAGTAGCAGATCTCACTCACTACTAAGCACTGTGCAGCTGAATCTGATGTGTGGTATAAAAGTGCAGAAGGCCTCCAGGTGCTAATTTGGGAGTGCAGAACCGTGGGTTGGCTTGGCTCAGCAGATATGGAAACACAGGATACGCTTTCACCACAGTAATATTAAAACAAGCTGGAATGCCCTACTGTAAATCCTTCATCCATTCTTAGCACTAAACCTTGTTCAGGCCTAAGCTTTATTGTTGTGACACACACATACCGTAATAGATCAAAAGCAGAAGCAGCATCTAAAGAAAAACCAAGTACAATACACATGTAAGCTATCACTGTCCTCCTTACTGTTCATCAAAGGATAAATACTACCACCTGTAAGTAAAGGTGCACAAACATACAAGCTTAGCCTTTACAAACACAAATGTAAGAGCTCCTGTACATGAAAACATGCACTCACAAACACATGCCACGGATAGAGCAATAATTCCTCAGCAAGTAATGCAGCTATCCCAAGTGCACAGCAGAATGATCAAAGGAGCTGTTCAAGACAATGTCAGAGAAAAGGACAATCAACAGTATTTCAGAGTTCTAATTAGGATATATAGCTGAATAATGATAACCAGCCTGTCACTAATAAAACCAAAAGGGAGACAATTGGTCCCTCTGTTTTTATTTAGAAGAACTCCAGGTCATTTAACATTGACCCATGTCCATCTGGGTGTATAGTGAGAATTCCCAGCTGGCCTGGGTGGCCTCTTTTCCCAGTGTGCACAGTACAGAACCCACATTAATAGCCATGCAAAGACAAATAGGACAGCCCTGGCGAACACTAACCAGACTCCTTTGTGCCATGTTCCAGACAGCGGGCAAGATGGCAGGAGCTTAAAAAGAAACTATTTGTGAATAAGGCTGCTACATCTTCGCTTCAGCCCAACATTACTTGTTCTGATCAAACTGTCTGAGCTGCACAGCGCTTAGACAAGAGAAAAAAACTGTACAATCCTAAATCGTTTTCTTTTCAATCCAATAGTCGTTTTTTTTGGAGTTACATAACTGGGGTTTCAAAGAGCAGGACTGGTTGAAATTTTAGGATTAAAGTTCTTAGAATGTACTCCATGAGATGAGAGAGAAAAATGAAAAGTGGCTGGCATGCCAATGAGGGAATTTGAGGCAAATGTGGTTACTGAACAGATAGCTGTGAAATGGCATTGATAATGCTGTACCATTGTCCCCTAGAAGCACCCTCTGAGGAGCGAGGTGTAGCTGGAGGCACCGTTTTTATGTCATCTTACCCAAGTTAGGCTGACCTTATCTTTGCCTGCTGCATCAAAGTATTTAAGAGTAGGATTTTTGAATTTTAGAGCCACAAAATCCAAAGTCCTTCCAAGATGCATGCATGTCCTCGAAGTGTTCGAGTGAGTTAGAGGGAATGTTTTTAAAACCTTTTATGCTTGTCTGTATTGATACCGAGGTGTTATTTTCTTTCGAGTTTGTGTAGGTCTTGAGTCATACAGCTGCAAGGACATAATCAGTCGATCAGTGCTGAAGACATCTTAGCGTGTGCTGCGCCCAGTGGGTGTTCAAACCAAAATCAGCCCAGCATTAAAACAGTGCAGAGGGGGGGCATGTTGGGGCATGTTGCTTACTGTGAGGTGAGATGTCTGGTTTGAGTAACAGATCCATAAAGGTGAAGATTTGCACATACTTGATTGGCCGCCGCACCGTCTTGCCAGATGACGCCTCACTTTTTTTTTTTTTTTTTTTATAGACCAGACTCCAGACTTCAAATGAATAAGAAGGAAGCGTCTTACACACTGAGCTAAAGTCACTCTGACCGCGACCTTACTCTCGTGCTCTGGCACCAGGTTCAGAGCCATGAGTCTTTCTGCCTACACCACTCATTTAAGAGGTATCAGAGGTAATTTTGTGTGTTTGCCTGCTCGCAATGAGTGCAAAACCAGGTAGCTTTAGTTACAGCAGAATCTGGCATTCTAGCAACGTGCCTTTTTCATACCTTAAATATGGGGGATTATCCAGTATATTCAGACAGCTTGGATAATTCCAAGCAGCATACTTAATGCAGGAAAATCAGACCAAGTTTGGGAGGATGTTGCAGCGTAGATTAAACCTTGATAAAGCTCGAGACAAAGATGCTTGACACATATTCACTCATCTCTATACTTCCCTCCCTTCCCTCCTCACACATTTACATGGCTGCACAAAATCTTCACACAGTGAAAATGAGGACACAGCGAGCGGGCCCAGACAGAAGTGGTTGAAGCTCCAAAGATGCAATGATGACACTTTCTTGTCACATATATTCATATAAATAATGGACAAAAGAGTCTTTTATGCAAATAAAAATGACGCTGCTATCCATGCACAGTAATGCACATAAGTTCTTTTCTGGGGGGTTTTTGGGAGGTATTTCAACAAAGCTGTCAGAATAATAATGGAATTTAACTATAGTAATATCAAGCAGAGAGTATTGACGATTATGAGTACACATTCCTATTACTGTGCTGTGGGAGGCAGGTCTGTATATCCAGGAAAGGGAGTGTAAATAGAATTGATTTTATGGCCATCAGTAGGGGAAAAGTTCACTGACTGGGTCTTTCACATTCATTCAAATCATCCCGAGACTTTTCCTTCGGCCAGAGCCATACTAAATAGAGAATATACACTGATCAGCTATACCATTATGACCACTGACTGAACACTGATTATCTCGTTATCATGGCACCTGTCAGTGGGTGGGATATACGGTATTAGGCAACAAGTGAACATTTTGTCCTCAAAGTTGATGTGTTAGAAGCAGGAAAAATGGGCAGAGTGAGGATTTGAGCGACTTTGACAAGGGCCAAATTGTGATGGCTAGACGACTGGGTCAGAGCATCTCCAAAAGTGCAGCTCTTGTGGGGTCTGCAGTGGTCAGGACCTATCAAATGTGGTCCATGGAAGGAAAAGTAGTGAACCGGAGTCATGGGCGGTCAAGGCTCACTGATGCACATGGGTAGCGAAGGCTGGCCCGTGTGGTCCGATCCAACAAACAAGCTACTGTAGCTCAAACTGCTGAAAAAGTTAATGCTGGTTCTGATAGAAAGGTGTCAGAACACACAGCGTATCGCAGTTGCAGGGCTGCATAACATTATGACCATCAGGGTGCCAAGGTGGTCATAATGTTATGGCTGATTGGTGTATAATAGCACTGTGTTTAAGAGGATATATAGTTATGTGTTCGTATACAGTATTTGTGCATTTGTGTCACCATTCTCCTCCCCTTCCTTCTGTTTCTCATCTCAGCCATATAAAGATGCCCTTGTCAAGTGACAAGTGAAAATTTAAGTAAGTAAGTTTAGTTAAGTGTTTAAATATGTAAGCCATTAGCACGTTCTAGATTTATTTAGTCCCACTTAGAAACACTCTTAACCTCTTCCATTGACTGGTATTGAGAAACAGGGCCCAGATCAATAAATACAACCCCACTCGCAAGAACTCTGGAAGTGCTTTCTATAGAGGAAAAACAAAAGGTCTTTCTGTTACGCCTCTTTCTTGGACTTTCCACTACCAGAGACCTTGGGTGGGAAGTTTTGTTTTATTGAACATAGCACAGTGAAACTCTAGACATCCCTCGGAGAAATCTATCACTGGACTTTGACCATGAGTTTTCTAGCAAGCTCTGAATACTAAAAGCGATATGTTGTGACCTTTTGCCGAGCGGTGGCCGCAGGGATCTGGGACAGCCTCGCTTTTTTATCTTTTTTTTGCAAATCATTTCACAGGGCACAGCTGCTACAAGGAAACAGAGATCCCCAGTCTGTCAATTAAGATGTGCGACAAATCAGGGCATTTGTAGTCTGGAGACATGCTCTCAACCCCACTGTCCCCACGTATCACTCACACTACAATCTCAATCAGTTCTTTTTCTATTACCCACCTCACTTCAGTTTTGGCCAAATCCATCACGTCAGTTTCAAATAATCCTAAAAAAAACACTTGTGCCTGCTGCCTAATAAAAGAGTGACTCATATCAAGGATCAAAGGTGGCTTTGATCAATAATCTCGATTTGTGCTTTAGACATCTGCTGTCTGTGTTATACCACATAGGGAATGAGATTGGCTTCTCAAGGTCTCAAGTACACACAAATACAAGATGCCTACACATACGCGAACACAACATCTTGATGGCGCAAGTGTCTGACCATTTAGTGGAGAAGAGGAGACATGTCAAGGAAAAAAAGACGAAGGCACTGGAATGACAACAATCTGAGGACACCACATGCAGCTGCAGCTTCTACCTCTTCATCTGAAAGCCATTGACTAGGTCACTAAAACATTTCCACTGCACGTCTATGATTATGTGCCCTATTTTGTTGCCTGTGATAAGAATGCGTTCAATTTTACTTCCTTCTGAAGCAGTCAAGAGGTGCTCCCAAACTGCACGCATTTCATTCCCGGCCATACAATTCCAATCCAATCTTGTAACAGATTTAAAATGGAGATGACATCCTTGACTTCTATTACTGTGTCAAGGTCCATGTCGAATACAGTAAGATAAAAACATTCTAAACATGTGCATCCTCGCCAGACAAAAGCATGAAATAGCAGAGTACTCTGCCAGAGTGTCCCGGCAGCCCCCCCACACTCTGTCATAACCATCCTCATGGATGTTAATCTGAGTGCCACGCCTCTGACAGAATGAAGTCCTCAGCTCCCTCTAAAGCTCCTAAAGTCGCACTGTAGCCAGTCAGGCTAATCTGCAGACGTTGAGTGATGCAGAAGTATGTATGCCAAACATGACATTCCAATAGAGTCCTCCCCCGCTGCTCCGAGCTCCAAAATAGACGTGTTGGAAATGACAAAACCAGCAGGCGAGCCCAGCATTGTCTCGGCATGACCTCAGTAAATGAATGGAAGTGAACAGTGGGACAGACCAGACAGCTCCTATAACTGTCACTTTGAACAAAATATCCAGGGTGAGTTAGGAAGATGGCCTCTTTGTTTTTTTCGCACGCTTAAAGCAAGAACCAAGAGTGTGCTTATGTGTCAGCTACCAAAAATAGGGTGTTTAAGTGTTACAGGGCCTTCCTTTGAAATGCAGAATGCTTCATCATTTTGGATGAGAACATCAAAACAATTGACAGACCAGGTGTACATGTTCTAGAAGTCAGGTACTAAAGTATATTTACTGACACTGATATGTTTCTTTTTCCCGCTGCGCGGAATGATGATGAATGACAATACACAAAATACAAGAACTGATCATCATCCCTCTCCGCTCAGCAAGCCTTAAAGCAAGACGTCAAAGCACTTTGGTCTGATGAAGGCCGTTCTCCTGTCATTAAAAAGCCGTTTCAGTGGACTGGTCATTAAAATGTGGCAAGCAGTGGCTGACATGTCCATCCAGAGGCATGCAACTCACGTCATCATGTTCTTTAATCATCGCACGGAAAGAGAGCAGCCCACACTGGGGTCACTTTCAATGAGCTACTCTCTGAACGGTCTGAAGAGAGTCCAATTAAATCCTACATTTTTTGACCCAGGAGCGACGTAATGAAATCTGATGGCCACTGCTGGATGGACTGAGCGAGGAAGAGAGTGAGAGTGATTGGCAGTCTTCATCCCCAATGTCCACACACACATACACATGCCTGCATATTGCTTTATGCACCCATGCACATCCTAAAAATAAATAGGCAAGGCCCTCTGCCCAGGCCACTGCTGTAAATAATGTGTACTTATTTAACTTGCTCGATTAAATGCACGTTAAAAGGGAAAAAAGAGAGGACTGGGGACATGGATTCAGAATCAGATACAGACAGCAGGGAGAGATACAGTTATATAGAGAGTGGAAGCAACAATGTCAGGATTCTTAATCCCTAGGACACAGGAGTTATCAATCTCCTGTAAATGTCAGGCACTAGGATATGCCCTCATGAATGATGGATATCTGCCTTGTTTGTTTTTTTCATCTTCTCTACATTGTATTATTGAGTGTGCGCCACCGAAGGCTTAGAGTCTATCTAGAGAGGTAATACTCCCTCCTTACAGTGGCAGCAATACCTGAATCCCAATTACTCTCCACTTGGGTAAGTTGCAGCAAAGGAAAGCAAGGGTGCTTCTTTTTTTTTGGAGCCCCCCTCAAGGACGCATGGTGCTAACTACAGACCCCACTCTGCACTAAAGGCAGAAATATTCAAATCAAAGTGAAAGTTGTGTCTCTTTTATCAGAATATGTTTTTCAGCATGTGCTCTTCTTCCAGAGCAACTGGCTTTTTCTCTTACCAGCTGCCATTAATGACAACATCGTTTTGAAGTCCACTATACAAATATCATATAAAACTAACACCCTACAGGGATATAATAGTTGGGTAAAAATAAAAAGGAAGATGGCCTGAGGTTACATAGACTCTCAGCTGGGCACCAGAGACACCCTCAAAGTCTCCACAGAAATATTACAGGGATCTTATGGGATCATTGCGCTGAGAATCTGAGTCTACTCCAGCTCCTGTAACTACTCCTGAAAAAGGAAAGCAGAAAAGGAAAGAAGAAAAAAAAAAAGAAAAAAGAAAAAACAGCACACCATTGCCCATTCCAGTCCCTGCATGCAAACTGCCACACTTGGCTGTATAGCCGCCTCGGTGCTCATGGGGGAAGCGCGCTGCATAATTCTCAAAGAACCAATTAATTCCCAACATTTAATGCTCTACGCGCTCGCATTAATTGCTGCATATCAATATGTATCTGTTTATTTGGAGCGCTTGTTTGCAGCCCAGAGTTTAATTTCCATGGGAGAGGGGATGATTAATAACAGCTGGGCTTCTAATGACATATTTATTGCAGACGGTATATGTTTGAACTGGGAGAAGAAGGGTAAAAAAAATGATTCACAGTTTTTAAATATTATTACAAGAAAATACTAGGTCTTCATAATTAATCACATTAAAAACCAGAGCAGGCAGCTCAGGCAGCATCAGAACTTAATGAAGCTCAGGTTTTAGGTGAAGTTTGGGGGCTATGGGGAACACGTGAAAAAGTGTCACTGAAATGTTTAATCAAGGATATAGAGGCAGCGAGGGATGTGTGAGTGTGTCACAAGTCTGCAATTAAGAGTGTGTGTGAGTGTGTGTGTGTGTGTGTGTGTGTGTGTGTGTGTGTGTGTGTGTGTCACAGTGATGTGTAGCCTAATGAGAAAATTACAGGGTACGTGGAAAAAGGCAAAGAATAATGAACACATCACAGATCCGAAACCAGCAGAATGGAAACGCTACCAAACATAGCGGGGGGGAAGGGGGGGCATAAACGCTAATGGGTCTGTGTGATGACTAATCGGCACCGTGCCCCAGTGTCCCTCTTACCTTGAGCTCGTGTGGAGTGGATGAGTAAGGAAAAAAATAAAATCCATGTGGCGCGCCACATCGATCTGCTCCAGGAGTCCTCAAGCATGGTCCCAAACCGGGCAGACTGGACAACAAGTGCCCGGTGAGCTGGAGGCATGCAACTGTGTCCGAGTCCCCCGGTGTGGTTCTTCTGTTGTCCGCCTTTGCCTGCTGTGTCTGAGAACCTGCGGCCACTCGAGCCGGGCAGAGCGCACCGATCTGGGAGCGCAAAAACCTGAGCCGCCGCCGCTGCAGCCTGCCGCGACCGGAGAGATTCGGTCAGAACAGAGACTGTATTTGTTTTACAGTTCAAATTTGCACCAGTTCCACAGACCCCTTGTAGGATAGTGCACTGTTTTCCTCTGAGTGCCGAAGCGGTCTTATTTGGTTTCTTTGAAGTATTGGATGCAACTGAAGTCAGATGAATCCAGGTTAAATCCAAATACAGTCCATTTCCCGCTGCACCTGTAAGAAGGCAAGCTGGTCCTCATACTTTTTCATCGATACTTCTTCTTGCGTCCTGGAGATGCTGTTTTCTTCTTTTCCTGCCTCTTACTTTAAACTTCACCCTCGCTGTCCGCAAGGAACCGAGTGGTTACAGTTCTTCCAAAAGCAGCGGACAGACAGCGCACTGTCAAGGTCGGCGATTCAGTTTGACAGGAGCGCTGAGAAGAAGTTGAGCAGCTCGGAGAGCAGAGAATGAGGGGGGGGGGGGGGGGGAAACTTGCACGTAGTCACACTGTCATGCTCGGAGCCTGCCGTGGAGGAGAGCCCGGCTGCCGGTGTGCGTCGGATGAGGACGAGTCCCGGGTTCTTTATGAGGAAACGTTAGGATCTGATGTGCTGGCATCGCAGCGCAGGTCGCCACCATGCGGCCAGGCGCAGACACGCACTCCACGTTACAATACAGCCGAGCAAAAGGATTTTCAGGAGGGGCTTTTATTGCTTTCAACACCACAAAAAGGTGGAATGAATATAGTCCTTTGTTGAAATGATTTAAGGAACACGTGCTTTGCTTGTGTTGCCAGGGTTTGGAGTGGAGACGTGCTTAGGGCGCCTGAGGAGAAATCATTGTAATATTTCTGTGGGGATTTATAATGTGTCTGAGTTTATTGACCTTCTAGTATTTTTTTTTATCCCCCACTGCATCATTATAGGGATTTATATTTTGGCAGCATTTTAGTACTTTCAGGGTGTGTAGCACCCTTCTAAGCATGGTTGTATTGTTCTTTCCTTTTGGCTGTGGAATGTAATTCCCCACGCTGTTTGAGGTGCATGACATGAATAGAAAAAGACACAAATGGCTGTGCTAAGTCTTTGCACAGCACGGACTGAAACTGCTGCATGTTATCTTGTCTGTGCTCTGCCTGCGTAGGAGAAAGAAGGAGAACAAGGAGAAGGAGAGGGTGAGAAATGAGTGAGTGGAGGACAGAAGGAGAGGGAGAGAGAGGAGGGGTTGATAGAGAGTGACTGAGCAAATGCTGTTTCCAAAATGACAGTATCAGTAAAGTAGAGGCCGAGGGAGAGAATGAGAGAGCATGACAGAGCAAATGTTCCTGTCTTGGAAATGACAGTGCCTTGCCAGGAGAAAACAGGAGTGCTTAATGTTTGTAATGTTTTTGCAAAATGGCGAGTCCCATCTAAGCCACCACAGGGCAGCAAGGAAATAATGCACCATGGTAATGGCTTCTGTTGTTTCTCAGCATGATTTCCAGGCCCCTGTGTGCTTTCTCCCTCTTATCCAAAAAATATGATACCTTGCACAAAAGTTAATAGTAAGAGAGTTAAGATCAGGAAAACCAGGACAGAGTGCTTCCTTGGCCACCCCCAGGGCTGCTCAGGGACCCAACTATGATTTTTCAAAGTACTTACTGTGACTGAACTCAGCAAGAGGGTAATTTAGAAAATCCCTGGACACAGTATTTTGAACCACAGCTTTTTTTTCACACAAGTGGCAAAGCCGTTTGTGTGTGTTTTTTTCCACTCTCTTTCCCTGCAAATGCCAGTGCCGCCAGGTGTTAGCCCTTGGTGTTGTTGAGCAATGGCTAGCTGTGATCACAGGTGCTAAAGCAGCTTACTGCAAGCTGTATTCACTTCAGTCTAAGGCACTCTTTTTATCTGGCCCTAGAATTAACCACACAACTGGTAATGATGATTCAGAGTTATCCGCAGCACACTGCAATTATTCCAGGTTATTCTGACACTTGCCCTGGGCATCCATATTTAACACTTTAAACCAGACCATCGGATGCCATTTTTGGCACAGCCGACAAGATGGAAAGGAGGGCAAAGGAATTGGAAGTAATTGGAGAAAATACTCGTACTTTCCCCTGAACGGCCAGTGAGTTTTCTCTCACTAATTTAAAGCAACAAGTACTTTATTTTGCTGTCCATCTTCAAATACACAGGTTTAGATTTCAAATGCTTTTTCCTATTGGTCCCTGCAGCCATTGGTTACCATTAATTTCTGTATGAAATGAAAATCAGCACCTGCAGACATGCAAGTCTAAAGAGACATTTTTTATACCAGAAAGAGTGAAAATCGGTCTGGATTGTTAGAAATGTAGATATGAAAGATATTTGTTGAATGATTAGCTTTGATTTAAAGTACAAAATTTGGAGTGAATTGGCTAAAACCTGCAAAAAATGTGAGATATTTATACGTGCTGCCATTACCACTGCACTGCCTCTGAATACAGCTCTATTCTATTTCCAACAAAAACCCTTGTCTACACCCTCTCACCCAAACAGCGAGATTTTCATTCAGACGCTTCTTACAGACTGAATCTTCAACCATGAAGTGTTGCAATGTCAATAAAATTCTGCACCCATTTCATTTCTATCAAAGTAAAAGGGGCAGTCAGAGGTAAAACTCAGCCTTCATCTTCTGAGGTCTGCAGGAGAGAAAAAGAGAGGAAGACAGGCGAGGAGGAGAGGCATCTTTGAACAACAAAGGGCATCAGTGTTTGAAATCATTGGAGATACTCTCAGACCAAAGCCCCAATCAACAGTTCGGATACTCACCTCGGTCAAGATTTTACCTGAGATAAGGTAAGATCACAAATACACACCAAGACACATATCCACACATAACATGCCAATAGTTGCAAAAGCAAAACAGTATCAGAGAAATGGTCTGTTGGCTGCGCAGATTGAAAGATAGAGGTCAGAACTCCAAGACGAAGAAAGACCTCAGGGAAGACTCTTGAGTGTTTCAGAGAGATCTGTGAAGTTCACCTGCTCCACACACACACACACACACACACACCCATCACATCTTGAGGGTAACAGTGGATGCATTAACCTCCCATGAGATTTGTCTACGAGGCATAATCTGCCTGAAAAAGACAAACTAGGACAGACGAACACACAGGTCATTAGATGAAAGGCTCACTACTATTTATCAAACATTTCTCACACCATTAACATTTCTCTGTCAATTAGAGCCCATTTAAGGAGAAGCATCAAAGGAACGGGGATCTTCTTAACCAAAATGAATGCTCCATCCTCTCTTCCACCACTCTGACCAATCTCACTGGAGGTTTAATGAATCGGAACGAGCAGGGGATAATGGGAATGGGAGCTTGGTGGGAGGCCGATGGGGTGATGAGCGTTGCTTATTACCTCCAAGGCCAATTACAATAAAGATCTGTCATAGTCTCCCTCTGATAGAGAAAGAGTCATGGTCTCCCATGGGGCTTCGCTGACCATCTGAGCAACCCCAGTCAACACAAACACTCTGAACTGAACAGAGCCTCATTTAGAAGGATATTTGCGCAGCATTGTTCATTCACAAGTTTAGGTCAGTTCACTTCTCTGAGCTTATAAGAGCATTAGTATGAGCAGGGTTAGTTGAGAGAGACTTACTGTACCTCCTTCTCCTTTCCTTTAGTTTTTAAGCTTTGGATAGTGAATATATATATATACTGTATATATAATTGTATTTCTACATACATAATGAATTATAGGGTAAAACTAGACATACATGTATCCAGGTTCCACAGTCACAACCTTCCAGACTAACTCAGTGGTTTTTCATAGGGTATGTGTTGGATAGACAAAAGCTATGCATTTGTTATTGCCTTTCACATGAACTAACATTATGTTAAATATTAGATAAAAGCATACTATACATACAGTGCTTATTACTCAGATGCATATTATGCACATGCAGCTCACAAGGAGGGCCAGTGGGGGTTCCAGCAATTGTATCTGGGGGCCACTGCTTCCTTTGGAGGCACCCCTGGACTAATTACCATGGCAGGGTCATAGAATAATGACACCCTGGGCTCGACATGCTCAGCAACTAAACTGGACACCCTTGAAGAATATTTTCTTTGGTACAGCACCTCCAACGGCATAGTGCTTCACTGTCACATTCACAGCAGGGAGGCTAAATTGGATTGTATTTTTAAAAAAAACTAATAATAATAATTTAAAAAACCTGATGGACAGTCTAATTTATGTAAGGATCTTTAATCGTAGGCATTTTGGCAGATGGAGATGAGTAAAAGAAAAATCCAATAGTATTCATCAAAGAGAGAGAGATCAGTCAAAAAGCAGAGAGGAAAGAGGAGCAGAACTGTTTGTGTAAATGAGACAGATGGTCAAAATAGAAAAGAAATATGTTGAGCGGAACTGCGCCAACCTTGGCAACGGGAGGCGTATGATGTAGAAAGAAAGGTAAAGAGGGTAGGTGTAGGAGTTAGGAAAGAAAGAGGAAAAAAGAAAGATGTTTTAGGGAGTAACATGGTTTGAGATACAGACACAAGAAATGGGGGAAGCACACTAACAACACATCAATCTGCTTGTTTTTTCTGCTTTACCACTGAATCCATTTTACTACTCTGCAACAAATAATCCACTTGCCCCGCTCTACACACTAGTACGCTAAAAATGCTCAAATGTTTTTTATGAAGCTGAGTGCATGGATATGATCATGTAGCACCTGAGCAGTGATTGCACCTGACTGCATCACCCTCTGATTCACATATGCACCTCGCTCCCTTTCTCACACATTCAAGAGACTGCAAAATAAATCATGAAGCTCGGAGCAACAGCAGTACTTAAAGGGTTGGTTCACCCAAATTCCCCCAAAAATATATTTGCACCTCTGAGTGGCCATGAAGATAGTTTTGGTTTTATTTAATAATTCTGCTGCTACACCAATACAATGGAGGTGAATAGAAGTTTTTGGGGGGTTGTTCACAGCATTGAGATCAAAATCCCATGAAACAACAAGAGATGTTGCTGTTGACTTTTTAAATGCTTTTCTGGCTGTCAGTGCTTTCATAACGTCTCTGACACCTTCTGCTTGATACCCCAAAAAGTCAGTGTGGATCAACAGGAAGATCCAGCATCAAATGAAGAAATCAGAATCAGACCAGAAGAATCACTTTTATTGGCCAGGTATGTGCCAAAAATGAATACATTGCCAGAGTTTACACATCTGGTCCCTGATCTTTGGACAGATTGAGGTTTTAACCTTAGTCAATCTACTGAATTAGTGACAACCTTGAACCCTTCCACCAAATATCTGGAAGTTAGTTTTCAACTGTGTTATCTTTTATTAGTAGTGGTTTTTTTCGTGTTTCTTGTCCATGAGAACAATTGCATTTTTAATACAATTACTGCAGAAAAACTGCTAAAATATAGCATGTACACAATGTATATGCAGGATATAGTACTGTGAGAGGCTCATTCAGCTTTTCAGGGTCAACAATACATTTCTCTATGAGGTCTAAATTACAGGTACTGTATGCTGACTTCACTATGAGCCTTTAAATCAGTAAACCTGGCTGAATAATGCCGAATAATTGTACTGAATTGGCGCATTAGAAATATACTGTACTGTATAAACTGTAATATATCTTCTAGTGCCACACAATACAATATTTGAAAATCTGCCTGCCTTGACACTGGCTAAAGGCTAGAAATTAGGCTATTAGTATTATATTTTAGATGAATTCAAAAACCAAGAAATTAGCAGATTATCCGGCCAGTGTGTCAAATGGTGTGGAAGCATGTTTAACGTACACAGGAACATGCACAGATGCACACACATGCACCACACAGTCGTGTACAGAAAAACACAGCCGTGACTGCGACTGACAGATTACCTGGGCCACAGAGGTGCAGCCACCATATAGCTATACTGTCATCACTGGCTGAGGAAAATGAATATAAAGTCACGTCGAAGCTGGAATAGAGCATCATTCTTTTAGTCCTGATTGAATTCTGGGCTATAAGCCCATCTGACGCTTCCAAAGTGTCACTCTGTGTGGCCCAGACATTCTGCCTGAACCCTGCTCTGTTGAAAAGATGCCAAACAGTCAGTAGTGGATCTGCTGTAACCCTTAATTGCAAGCAATTTGAGCTCTGTCGTTACTCTACTATATTAACACGTGAACACATATTAGAATCAGAATTAAAAATACTGTATTGATGGGGGGGGGGGTATACACTACATATACACCTATGCATCTACAAATGGAAATAAGGTTATGTGCACCAGAAGTAACATATTGTAAATAAATAAGCACTCGGATGCACTCGGCCTCCATTGGGTTCATTTCTTTGGGGCACACTGGATTAAACATCAGTCAATGCAGAGCTGTAATTGGTGCAAACGTAAAACCTTTGAAACCTATATCAGATGGAGCATTGATGTTCCTCCACCCACTGATATGCGTTTAGGTCAATGCATGTGTCACTGAGCCTAGAGCCAGAAAAGGCATTCACAGCCCAACTCTCTGCTACAATGGCAGAATAATGGCCCAGCCTCCATGTTGGAGTCACGACCCTCACGCCCCCATAGTGTTGAAGGCGGTGGTAGGTGCTAAGCTGCTGGAGATGTATTTATTTCCTCTTACTGCTCTCTGAAAGAAGATTCTCATTGTCTGATGGCAAGGTGTCCTAAAAGAGGTAATTATCCCATTGGGTTTTCTTTAAAGAGCATTGTACTTTTCCAGTTTTGTTTTTGGTGTCAAAAAGGTTATGGGACCAATGAACTGTAAGTGTTAATTGAAGGTTAACCATATCTAATGCAATATTTTGTGTATCTGTTCATCATGCCTACATGTCCATGACTGTGGTGTGAGATAGAGAAAAAGAAGTGTGTGCATAATACCGCACACAATACTTATTGTGGGCTAGGTCAAACACATAGATAAGCGGATATTACCTTTTCAAATTCATCCTCAGACATGCCCCTGTCATATTTTATGGCTTTTCTGTGCACCTCAGAGAAGATAATGACACTCTTTCAGGAAGTGGAGGAGCAAGGACACATGATGGATTCAGTGTTGGGACTTCTTCTGTATCAAGCAATTATACTCCCTCCTTTTGCCATAAAGCTTTCTTGCAAGTCTGACAGCCTTGCCTTAATTATGTTTTTTGTGTCATCCTATCAACCACACTCCTGAATGAATGCACTGAACTCTTCTGCATCAATACACATGGCATGTCATTCGCCCTATTTAAATCATATCTGTGTCCTTCGCATATTATGATCAAGCCCATAGATTTCTGATGAACACTGTTTTTCTTGTCCATCATCTTGTAATTCAATAAAGTGTTTTAGAATAAACCTGCACACGCAGTATTACCCAGGGAGGGCTTAAATGTCAAAGCAAATGAAGCACACAAAGTTGAAAATAGCTTGGTTAATGGAGATAATGAAGACTGACATCTGTAAGCCATCCAGTTCTGCCATAGGTATTGTTTTAACTTAAGTAGCTAGCTTATCAATTAATCGGTATCATTAAAATTCTATAAATTACCTGGATATGCTAATTATAACAAGATAGTTTGGGTTATGATGTAAGTTAGGACAAAAGTGCAGGACAACAAACTGTATTTGTTCTTTTTAAAGGTAAAAATAAAAACAGCAGTGAATTTCACAGGGAGAAATTCTTGTCTGGGAAATGAGGGAACTTTTCACCAACACTGGAGGAATCCTTGAAAAGAGCCTGAAGAAGCATTGAGTGCAAATGAGAGAAAAACACTTTTATTATGAGATCTTGAGTGAGCAGAGATGAACTTTTTTTTACACAGAAGTAAAAGATGCTGGGAGGTCTTATTTTATAAACTTGTAAAGTTATTACAGACAATCATATAAATCCCCATCCTCAGCAAGTGACAGGTTTAGTAATTCTAATCCATCTAAAGGTTTCGATAATTTTTCATCTTCTAAATGTGATGGTGACATTTTTAGGACCGCACAGCAGTAAGCAAAAGTCAGGCATGTCTAGTAACACTGCAAATTATGAAATGATTTAAAATGTGGCATGCTCTTCAGTAGTCATACACTCTCCATCTTCCTTCCTCTACATTTTCATTGTGGACAAATTGAGGAGGAACGCACAAAGCAGCTTTATTTAGCCATACACCATGTGTCCATCCACAGGGGTGGATTGTTGTGGTAATTGAGCAAAATCTACAGGAGGCACTCAGTATTCAGGCAAACAAATCCACTTCCACACTGACTGTAGATGTCGCTCTCCTAGTGGCAGCCATATCATCATCATTGGCGTTTTGAATGTCAGAGATGTCGGGACCTTTCACGTAGCAAAGGTCCTGTTTGGCCCACATCCACAGATTCTCTGCAGCCTTCCACAGCAAGCTTGAGCCCCAGTTAAATCCACTGTACAGTATCTTGTAAGTGCACATGAGAGTCGATCCTGGCACCCCCAAACCCATGTTGCACTTGTTGAGCCTGTTGGATCAATGTTCTCACATGGCCTGGCATGCAGTGTGACAGAGTTCAGGTCTCATCTTGGAAGTCTTTTGGAGACCAGAGCATAACCGAATTAGAAAGCCTTCTCTCTTTCCTGTACTGGAATAACTGAAATAGCTGTCTGGTCATTGATTTCAAATTTCACTAAAATGAGAATCTGTTTTCTGAGGCGATAACAGAACCCAATCTCTGTGGGTGTTTACTTTCAGTAGCTTGCAGTCCGAATACCCCTTCACCATGGAGGTATTTCACCACTTAAACTCCCAAAAAAGCAACTGTATTATTCTGTTTCTCTCATCAAACTGCCCCAACTACCAACTCTACAATTAGGGCCAGACAGATGAGATAGACAGGATGGACATCTGATCATAGTTAGTAGCAATTAGGTCTTGTCCTGTTTCTCTTGAACAGGTGAATTTTGGATTTGTTTTTGAAATGGTATTTGTAAGCATGTGTAAATGTGATGACATGCTTCTTGGATTTCTATCATACTACAGTAAATTTTAGTGGGGCTGAAGCCTGGTTTATGCATCTGTGTCTAATAGGTAGCCTGATGTGCACTGCCATGGCAATGCCATGACTCAACAACTGTGATTGGTTCGCTTGGTGTCTGTGTGTGCATTGTCTGAGAATGGGAAGCGACTCATGCAAAACCGAGATGAGTTAATAATGCTGTTTGAGAATCCCTCTTCAAACACACACACACACACACACACACACACACACACACACAAAGACAAACAGGCACACATGGGATGCTCCCTCGCTGCATGACATGCTCTTGGCAGTCCCCTCATACTTTCGTTTCAAGGCAGCGGGGGAAAAAAGCAAAGCGAGGAAAACACACAGCAGAAAAGACAGATTGAGTTTCAGTTTCAGTCACCATTGTTTGAAGTACAAAAAGAAACTTAACACAGTGACAGAAACCCAAACGCCAAAGAGCATTTTAGCGGTTTTTATGTGTAAAGCAACACAGACACACCAATTATAACCACAATGGCGTGGTCACTTAAAGAGGCCATGGCACAGGCTCTATGTGGAGCCTATACGTAACTATAAATCTGCCTTAAGTTTTCATCTTAAAATATTCATATCAATATCAACTCTAGCTGGGATGGAAGCATGTGTGTCATGGCATGTGGGCTGCATCTCTGAACAGTGTTATATTAAAGCATTTTTTGCTTCTATAAATACAGCTAACATTGAAGATTGATTTAGCGTGTGCAACAAGAGAAATGCAGCAGTTCTTTATGTGTTGAAAACATATATGGAAGAACAAAATAAAGAGCAAAAAAGTACATAGTGTCATTGCAGCTTGGTAGCAATCACACAATTATATGCTTGGTTAGTAACATGATAACCACAGGCTGAGCATCGGTGCACCACAATGCACTGTTTTCTATTGCAACTTGGCAAAACATGTTTGTTATCTTCTCAATCACAGTGATGGATCACCATCACCGGCTGAATTAGATATGTTTGGAGTCATTTTGTTGCCTGACAGGTATGGCAAAACTGCTTTAGAAATATTGCTCATCACGGTGTATGCATGTGAAAATAGCCCCCAAGATAACATTAAATGTGATGGCTTTCATGCATGCAAAATGCAAAAAACATGGATAAAAATTCTGTCACGCTGGAATGATCCTGTAAAGAGGTGTGCAGTTGACATGCCATTCACGTAAGACCTGTGAGTGACAAGACCTCTAGTTTGACTTTTCTACATCTCAGGAATGACTTTAGAAAATCCCCATTGCTTTAACTGGGGGGAGGCTGTCTGTTTGAAGAAAGCAAACACCCAGAGATAGAAAAGTCTACCTTTTAAAATCGAGAGAGATTTTCATCATCTTCTCTCCCAACTCAGCTGTGATTGATGAGCAATCATTTCTTTCCAAGTTCTTTGCCAAGTATCTTTAACTTCATACTCATGCTTTCTTTTCCTGCACTCCCATTGTCTCTTCAAGTGAGTGTTTTTTCACTTACACTGTACTCACTAGGCATTGTCCTCAGACCTGTTGAAGAGCAAAATCTTTGCTTCTTAGGTTTGAGAGTTGTTCCCTCTGTTCTTGTTGCTCTCTAATGTAGCTGCCAAAATTTCACATTTCGTGTTTCATTTATCTTTGCACAGCCTGACTCCCTGATGAAAATAAATATAAGAAGGATCGTTAAAGTGACTTGAAGCCAATCTCATGACTGTTGTAGGTGGGCTAAAACCACATTCTGTACCTCAGTGTGTCTTTGACTTGTCTGTTCCAGCAGTTAGCTGCTCTAAGACATTCCACATATCAGTCTTTGCTAAACATGTTACCATTAGTTATATTCACATTTCTGAAGTTAAAGTAACTCTCATAAGAAACGCAATAAGATCTTTCATGGATGGCATACTGTTTAAAGTTGAAGCCACACTTAAAGTGAATTTGCATTTCACTGCCATAATCTATGACAGCTTGCAAAATATGTGTCCCTGTTTGCACCCAATACTCCTTCCTAAAGCCTTAAACCAGATGATCAAGGGTTTCTTGAATTTATATCTGGGAACCGGCTCCATTGTCAAGCTATTGGCAATTCACTTGATCCACTCCTACAATATTTGTTTGAGCCTTTAGATTCAAATGTTTTTTTTCACTGTTGTGCATGTGCTAACTGTAAAATGTGTCCCGATGAAATTGTGTTGAATCCCATAACTGTCAAGAAAAAGTATAGGCCTCGCACTAAAACCTTAAACATGCTGCTCCAAGATTTGTCTGTTGATGAAATATGTAAATTCCATGTTAGAATGAATTTTGCTTTAACATTTCAAGTAAGGAAGACATCAGCTAAGCTATGATTCATTCTGTGAGGATTACAGTTAGTCCTTTCCAAACCCACACATTTGAAAATCTTGCAATCCCATATCTACATGTCTGTCATCAGTCTTTCTGAAGCAAATAATACAGAGTAAGAAATCTAAGAGAGAGAGAGAGAGAGAGAGAGAGAGAGAGAGAGAGTGGGGGAGGGAGAAAAGCATGAGTCCTTGATCTCCCCAGGATTGGTTCACCCTAATTGCCATGTATGGGCGCCTGAGTATACGCGCCAGCCCCCTTTATCCACACAAAGCCCCTCATTAAGAGCTGGTTGGACAGCAAGCCCGGTGCCGAGGTGAATGCTGGCTAGAAGCGCCGGCCTGGCATCCCCATGCAGGTGCAGAGCCGCCTGCTTTAATTGACAACAGGAGAAGAAAAGGCTCCGTGCTGTGCATGACATACCGGGCCGTCTCCCTCTCCCTCATTCCCACTCTCTCCAACTCTCCCTTTCTGATCTGCCTTAACCAGGTTATGGGTCCATCTGACAACACATCAGCTCTGCTTCTCTGTTATAGCTCCCAGCTCCAACTTTCTTTCTCAGAATATCTCTCTCTTACACGGAGCCTTCTCATTATTTGTTCGATGAAACATTTCAGTGAAATTCAAGCCCTCTGTCTCACCGTCTGTACTAAATTAAAAATTAAATATGCAATTTTTACATCTGCTTTGTTGACGTGTTAAGCTGGAGGAGCTGTTGGTTCTGGAAGTATTTTCTACTGTCTTTTAATGATCTCAACGTAACACTGTCTCCTGGATTATTTATCTTATGGTGATTAGTTTTACCTTAGTTATCGCCTTTTTCAAATTACTTTGGCATGGCCGACGGCTCTGAAGACAATGCCTTGAGCCTCAGTGTCGCCTGTAGCCAATCGTAATTCTTGAAAATTCTAAATGCATCATCACTGCAATTGGGAAAAGGAAGTTGAACCACCATTGTCAAATTCCTCCAAAACGGACCCAAAAAACTAAAAGTGCTCCAAAATGTTTTACTGGTTTCTACAAGTCATAAACTATAGCTTCTGCTTGCCTTTAGCTGTGCACAAACTAAGTTCACAGTCCCCGCAAAAGAATAGTTCATGTTAATTTCCTCCAGAATGAGCTGCTTTACAAAATACTGTGAATTTGACTCAGTGAAGGAACTTTACATCTGTTGGCTCTGTTGTCTTACCCTTTGTTAATGATGTCTTGTGATCATCATTCACTTAATGAGCCGGCTTTCCACCGTCTTGTTTTCCCCTCTCTGCAGCAGAGTGCCGATGTAATAGGTCCGCTGGAAAATGAAAGTAAAACTTGAGTTCCACCTGGCATCATTTCCTTGTGCAGCCCTTTGTTTTCTATTTTAATTGAGTTTTCACTCAACAGTGCGTTAACAACACCAATGTCCTCGTTCATTAGTTGCAAACGGATTCGTTCAGTTCATCGTTCACCAAAAACATGAGTATCTTCAGTGAATGACGTTCTTTTAGCACGTCCATGCACAACCCTGGTGCATGCACCAGAATTTTCAGCATAGTGATTGGCTCTTTCAAACCGAAATGTACCTTAAGAGTTGTACTTAGCTTCTCTCATTAGCTAAAAGATTCAGATCCATCTGATCCTTGAATGTGCTCCAACTGCTAGTCACTTAACATTGTAAGCAGAAAATGAATAGGATTTTCTCTTCAGAACAGTGGACAAATCAGCTCCTTCTACTGTACAACTTTCCACTGGCACAAAAGAGCCAATTTAGTCAGTGGATCAAGCTGAGAGTTATAGGAACCCAGCTGACCCAACTGCACCTTCCAGAGAGAAAAACTGAATTATGAGGATACAGAAACAATTAGGTGAAATATGGATCTTTGATGCTTCCATGGAATCAATACCTTTTATCAGCAATATTACCACTCTGAACCTTTTTTGGTCTCAGAGGCAGGGAGGCTGGATTGGTTTCAGCCAGAAATGTCCATTTGTCTCAGGCATTTGGCTCACAGCTTAATGAAAAACAGAAAGTAGTTGGACACAAAACGTCTAATTAATTAAAACTATTTTGCCACTTCCTGACAGTGAGAAAAAGAAGGCATTCAGATCTGAACAGCTGCAAAGTGTTGTTTTTTCCTTTTTTCCCCCGCTAGTATCAAAGATCCAACATGTTGGTCCACTTTACCTCCATCTCTTCATTCATTTCAATAATTCATGAATTTTGCAGAAATCATTTCAGGCAAAGAGCTTTTCAATTAAGGATGGAGTGCTGAGCAGTTTTTTTTCATATTGACAGGAAAGTGCACCTTCTGGAGACAAGTGTCTATGAAATGACTCTATTTCAACTTGAAACAGGCATTCATTATAGTCTGAGTGCGCATTTCTACAGATGTCATGAACATGAGCAGGTAGGAAAATGAGAAGCAGCTCGAGAAACAGACGACAGGTAAGGAAAACCAAGAAACAAGAAAAAGGGGTGTGCTTTAAGGAACCAGGTGAGGTGTGCAAAGGTGTTTTAGAAAAGTGCTGTGTTTGCCGCTGAAAGGACCATGTTCAAGATAAGTTTAGTGTGTCTAAATCTTTCTCCTCTCTCTCTCTCTCAGTCCATTTCTCACATCCTATTTCCCTAGGTATTTATTTATATATTCATAAAGAGAATACGGCTGCAGCTGCATGAGATAACACCTGATCTGTGTATAAAAATGACGATGATTGTCATTCTTTCTTTCTCTGATTTGAAATGAAAGCAAATGAGGGGGTGTGGAAGCTGCACATCTACCGCACAAGCCACCAGACTACAAGCACAAAGGTTAACAGCGCTGTTAGTTCCCTTAGAACTTCAAGTTTACTTTGAGAATACGTGTAGTTCATGTATACAACATGTTATCAGTTTATTATTTTCTCTGCTCTTCCTTATTTTTACACAAAGTGATGTCAGCGGTCTTGTTTTTGCAGCCATGGAGGTATTTCCTTTAGTGTTGACAGAGCTGGCATCTTGAGACCAGTGGCAAAAACAGCACATATTCATGAAGCAGATATTGGCAGCTTCTACTGGCAGTAAAGCAGGAGCTGGAATGCAGGACCTGAGGCCAGACGGAATTTGTGCAACAAATAGTTATCCAGTATATATATATGGTGGAAATATAAGGCTCTGCTTATTGTGGAACCTCACAAAGGATCCAAGTGGCAAAGATTTTGCTTGGAGAACTAATCCACCCTTAGCAAACACACACATGAACATTAAGTCTTAGTTAAATCAGCATTAACACAAGCTTAGCACACATAAGGAGGAGGTTGGGGTAGTGTGGGGAGCTGGGGCAGCAAATGGCATTACCATGAGTGTATCAGCGGGGTAACAGGAAGTGTCAAGTTGTTGAAGCTGCCGTATGGATAGGACTGGACAATACTTCTCATTACTTCACTAGTGGTGGTGAACATGAATGAAGCAGCTGATGCCAATCAGTGTTCTGTCTGAACACTGTCTGAACAATATCCTCCATCAATGGAAGCCACTGGAGCTAAAAGGATGGGATCAAGGGAGAGGGTGAAACCAGATGTATCTAAACATTCGGCACCACGTACATGTATTTTATATAAATGTATCAGTTTATATACAGTCCTGTCTCTTCTCCACTCTGCAATTATTGCAGAGGTGGGCTCTCACACAAAAATGAGTCATAACTGGTTTGATGTGTTTTCTTTTATAATTATTAGTTATTTCTAGTATAAACATGTGGTGTGATGCGTAGTCACAGCAGTAAATATGTGCTTATTTGTGTAGAATGTGTGGGTGTGCAATAGTTTTCTGGGTCCTCAGGTGTGTGCGAGTGGGAGGACGATGGCGTCCTGTGTAAATACCAGCTGATTTTGTGTTTGATAATGGTGGCATTTCTCCAACCTTAATTTAAAATATTGTTTTTTTTGCCTCTAATCCACTATTACTTTTCTTTTATGTTTTTAAGCCACCCCTTTTGGGCAAGCATCATGGTGCTCAACTGTTGACATTTTTCAATTTGCTCCAGATTAATTCAAAAATTTACAATATACCTTTTTTAAAATATATAATGAAGACATAAAAATCTGTCTTGCTGACATTAAAAGCTGGATGTCATTTCTGCAGCTAAACGAAAGCAGCAAAAACTTTTTGAAACCTCAAACTATTCCACAGAAACAACCCATTTACTTACAATTTATTCCAGTATGGTAATTCATATCTTCATAATCTTGCAGTTATAACTGACCTAAAAATAGCTTTTTTAACTACCTCAGATCTGTACTCTAGACATCAGTCATAAAACTCCTGGTTACAGCTTATTCAAAATGCAACAGCTCAACTAGCATGCACTAAGATAAAAGATCTTATACTCATTTAAAGTATATCACTCTCATTTGCTTTTCTATAGAGTTCATAATTAATTTTAAAATTCAGCCTATCAGTTACAAAGAAGCCACTAGTCTGGCTCTGGTTTTTATTTCCAAAGCACATGAGCTAATGTACGCCCATTGATTTTTGGGCCTTGTGAAGGCCACACTGTGAAACAAGCTCCCACTCTCATTTATACTTGACTATCCAGTTTTCACTTAAAACCCCTGCATGAATGTGCTTTTTCTTTATTCTTTTTTTGAGTTGTTTTATTTTTTTTTTTTCGCTTCTGCCATGTGTTCTTGTGGTATTTTATCTTTTTTCAGACAGATTGAATCATGTTAACAGTTAGAAAATAACTTTGTAACCTGTGTCATTCATTGCTTGATTCAAGATGTTTGCTTTAATCACAGATGAATTAGCCTAGTATTCATTTAATTTGTATGAATAGAATGAATAGGAAATAGCCTCTGACAGCCAAGTATATGAATGTGTGCATATGTGTGTGTAGGTGTGTGTTCTGAAATACAGTTTTCTGAAGGTCAGCCTTAACTTTCCCAAGGATGCTCATTAATTGATTTCCAGCGAACTTGTGCCCAGCTAACGTCTTGAGCTATTAGAACACAAACTATATTTCTCTAGGACAAATCGTCTCTAATTTATTGTTGATCAGCATGGAGTTAGATGTGGTATAATATGTTTTGATACAGAAAACAGATGAAGAGTCGATATGTTCCTGCGACCCAATGTACTTTATTCTGCTGCAGTAAACATTTGGACAGATCTGTTTTTCAATCTTTCTTGTGTCTGTGGGAGTTATTTAAAGAGCCGGTCTATCCCTTAAATGAATTTACATTATTGTGCCTATAGAAGATACATTAACAAGGTAATCAAAACAATAAACAACTGCATTTTGATAAAGCCACTCTATCCTTCTCTGGATGAACTTGCATTTGTCCTCTGAAACTTTGCACACCCACAAGAATCAATACCACCACGACTTAACACATGCTATGCCTTATTTCAATGCACATTTGGTTCAAGGCTGAAAGAAATGTTATAGAACACATCAGTTTGGCTCACAGCAGTGAAAGAGGCAACATATGTCAGAGGTCTATATAAGCAAAACTGAACACATATGTGCTGAGATAGACATTCGGAATACACAAAGATGCACCCACACATCCATATGCCCTTTTCTCTTTGCGTATTTGAAAAGGTTGGAAGAGTTTTTCACTTTCGTACTTGTTTTGGGAGAAAAACGCTAACAAGACGAAGAATGCAAGTTGCACACAGTGTTGCTTTGAGCTAAATTAGTTTAGTTTTTTGGATTCATGTTCACAGTTTACAACTGAATAGAAGCAGAATTTATTCTATTAGCATTAATGAAAACAGAAACACATCCGATTGTACGTCTTAAAAACCTAAAACTATACACATATCTTTATACACACATGCATCCGTACATTTACATACAATCATGCATACATTTTAAAATGCCATAAAACAACAATATACAACTAAAAAGAGAAAATATATACAAACACAAACAACCTAAACCCAAAAGACTTTAGATATCCATCTTTTTTTCCTTTCAGTTTTGTATTTTACAGTCTGATTGCTGCTTTCAGTCTGTTTGTTCTGCACTGGTCGTTTTGTTGCTGCTCCGTAGCTCTGCTCTTTTCTGTGGGAACAAGTCATGGAGTGGATGTTGTGCACGTGTCATCTCTTTGACCAGCTAAATGGTTGCCTGTTCTCTCCTGCTCAAGAGAGATGGGAGTTGCAGTAGTGGTGTGCAGCCTTTGAAGATGATCCTGAGGGCACTTTTTTGTCTCCAGCAGTGCAGCCTGGCTTTTATTGCACCCCACCAGAAGGACACTCCTGTACTCCAGAAGTGGCCTGACCACAGCAGCATAGATGCAGTTCCTTGCAAGGTAGGTAGTTCCTTGCAAGGTAAATTAAAATGCTGACTCAGTTCTGGGTCTTACGACTCATTCCTGCAGCACTCTATGACATTCTAATATACAGAAATGTTCACATTCACTATTTTGGTTTAGTAGGTCAGCATACTAAGTTTTGCTTATGAGCACTAAATGGAGTGCAGCTGTTGATCGGAATTGTATTAGTACTAGTATGTATTAATTGCAGTTAATTAATCATGAGCCAAGGTGCTGAACAAATTCATATTTTAACCTGATGATGGTGCTAAATAAAAAAAAATAGGGTATCCAGGGTAGAATTCATCCCTGAAGGGGGAATGGATGAAATGTAGAATAGAAATTTCTGCCTTCATGTTACAGGATTCCATTCAACAGCAGTTTTCTTAGAACATAATGTGTAAATATTAAATGGAGTAGAAGATATCCATGTCATCCAAATTAGATTAGCTTTTCATATTTTTTTGGTGGCTCATATCTCAAGCAGATCAAGACAATTTGTAATTCATCTTGTGGCCACAAAGTTAAACTCCAATTGAAATGGCACACTGCTCGATAGTGTTGATATGTAATAATTTTGTCACACCTCTTGAGCTACTTGTTGGTTTTGTCTCATATTCATTCTGATGAGCTCATGTGATGAAAGCTATTGCTGGACATGGTAGAACAAATTGCATTCTGTGAGAGTAATTTGTTGACGGTCATAGGTTCCTTTTTGTTGTCACATTTCCCATTATAATTCCCTACTGCTGTCATGTTACACATTACACTATCACACACATATTCACATACATATTATACTAGCTATCTATTATTAGAAACAAGAATAAAATAACAATAAAAAATATATATATTACAGTTAATATTACAGTATATATGAGATGGTGTTGAAATCAAGAAGCTACATGGTTCTGGCAATCACAGATACTTCAAAACTTCAAGCAGCGTTTTTCTTTTTTGTGTTAAGATGGAACACGTGCTTGACAAAATGATTGTAATGTACCTGTCTCTGTACTCTCCCCTTGACAAATGATTGGGAAAACAATCCTTTACTATAGGCTACTTCAATACATGGTAAAATAAAGGACGTATAGGAAGAAAAGTGGTAAAGTAAAATTGCAGACAAGAAAATGGCAGTTTTACAGATTGGCCAAGGTACTCAAACTTTGAAAGGAATGCACTTAACTTAAATAGCTAAAAGGAAAGACAGGATGAAAAAGGAGACTTCCTTGAATGTAGCAAAGCTGTTCAAAACAGGACTGAAAAGATCCAGACAGAGGAAATCTTGTGGTAACAACAACACTGGTAGAGGAGGTATGGAATATGAGTCAGCAGTAACAAACAAAGAAAAAGTAGAGATGGTGGCAAAAGCACAGAACATATAATGATAGTATGGGTAGGTAAGGACAAGAGCGAAGGACAAGTGATGTATGATGAGTGTTTTGTTTACGTACACTGAACTAAAAAAGTAATAGCTTAATTGATAGCAGATGTGGTTTGACACTACAGGTCTCAGAATTCTGGAGGCAGCAAATACCTACCTAAAAACCTAGATTAATGCTGCATGTGGTATTTTTCCACACAACAGCAAGGACTAGTAGTAAGTTGGGGAAGTTGGAGGTGTGCTGCCTGTTGCCTACAACGCTTAATCAAACAGCATTTCCCTCTCCCTTCATTACTTCTACTACTATTTAAATAGTGTCTGCTGTCAAACAATACAGAAAATTACCATGTCTTTATTTTGTAGATTAATTTCCTGTGACTGTCACAAAAGTCATATTGACCTATTGATATAAACTAAAAGAATTAAATGAAAACACAGATGAGAGGGAAAGTTAAGGGAAGTTTGCAAAGTCATCTGTCTGTATTATTGTCAATGAATTGGCTAGTGACTGTAATTCAGACACCTGTTCTTCTGCCTGACTCACCTCCTCTATAATGCAAGCCGTTCTCATTCCCAACATGTATAATCAGAGAGAAAAAACAGAATGTAATTATTAGAAAAGTAGTCAGACTTATAGATTGGCTACCACATAAACCATACTCCACTGAAGAAGGAGATTTCTCTCTTTGGTCTCTCTTTTGGTTGTCTTCAACCAGCTCTCAAAATAGCAAAGAGAAAATGAAAGACATAAAATAAGTATCCCTACTTGGTCTTATTGATTCAGACCTCTGAAACATGAAGAATAATTTTGCAACAAAAAGTCTTGGTTGATATTTTCTAAATATAATGATTAGATTAGTTTGTGTCTGAGACAGCCAAGATTCATAAGAGACTGTTAGTAAAACAACTTCAAATTACATTTTTGTATGAGAATATAATCTGTAATGTCATGTTTTTTTTGTAACAAAGTAAAAGTTTTCATAATAAAAAAATGAAAAATAAAATGAAAATGATCAGCCTCTTCCTGGCTATGTAAAGAATGTACAAAAGTAGGTGTCCAGACAAAGGATTTTGTGGATTTTGTTTTGTATTAGTCTCAGGAGGCTGGCATTGCTAGCAAAATAACACAATCACTGAGGCCTATCCTTAAGAATGGCATAGCAAGATTAGGTTGAAGTTGAGTTTGGTGTTAGAGAGATTCATAAACAGGCATTAATATTTTGGACACATCTACATTTAAGCACTAAAAACGAAAGAGATGAAACCTGAAAACAGTCCCCTCATTAAGCTGGTGATGAAGCTAATCAACCAGACCACCATCAGCACTGATTCTAAACAACACAACGCAATTAAATTCATTATTAACCAATCAAAAGATCTATGTTTAGAACATTGGATTAAGGAAACAAAATAATTATTTTTCCCTAAACAGAGAATATGTTGGCTGAATATCTCCACTGTGTCAAAGATATAAAACAAAGAATGATCCAGGCCAAATACAGGCTCTGTGACCACCAACTAGCCATAGAAACTGGAAGACACAGTCAGATGTGGCTGCCCAGAGAGGAGCGTGTGAGTGGTCACTGTTCAACAGGGGAGACAGAAACAGAGATGCTCTACCTCATCCACTGTGAGAAGTTCTCTTCACTAAGAGATTTCCACTATGAGGAAATTACCAAAAAAGCAGCTCCCGTAGTAGCTAAATATGTATCTGCCTGCCACAAACTGAGGGGCTTGTAACCAACAATGTGATATTGAGTAGTTGTATTAAATTATATGTATTGTAAATGAATGTATTGTATTGAAAAATAGATGTATTATAATGTATTTAATATGTAATATGGAAATATGTGATGATTGTTCATTGCTTTGGCAACAACATGTTTCTGTTCACACCAATAAAGCTCTTTGAATTTCAATTTCAAAGAACGTGAGAGAGAGAGAGAGAGAGAGAGGGAAAGAGAAAGAGAGAGATAATAGAATTACTGGAGATCTTATGAAGCCTGTCCACTTTGACCAAGATCTAATATAGGACAACACACATGAATGGGCCAACACTTGACAGATCAGGCAGATAAAGACAAAATAAAGGAAGAACTATGTTTTAATGAAATAAGACTATAGCATCCAAATGGCTGCAGGCGGCTGATCCATAGGTGTCACAGGGTTGAACACAGTAGGGATAAGATATCCAAGTTGAGGTTATGTTCCCAGTATATCTTCTTAGAAGTGCTTGTTGTATGGTCAAATAGCTCCAGAAACCCTCTGCCCCAACACCTTTCTGATGGAATTGGGGGGCTGACCATAACTGTAACTTTCCAAAATATCCAACATTCACACCATGATTTGCCAGCTGTGTAGAGATGAGAAAGAAGCTGGGACTTGGACTTTGAACCACTCTCTGCTGCCACGTTCTTATTTCCAACCTCATCTTCTAGAAATTACGTTTATTACTAAAGTGTCTTCCCAACAATGGCAGATGTAATTGCTGCCTGGATTATGTTCTGATGCAACAATTCTTTGAATAAATACATTTTTACATTTACATACTCCACCAAAGTCAAAGGGAGGTGGTGAGCGTATACAGTAAAAGACTGACTTTGACAGAGATCAGGGTTAGAATCCTGAGTCTCATCTATGGTTGGCTTAAGGCAACAAACACATTGGCCAAGGTAAGGGAAAGATTCTGGTAAATGTTAACAAAAGTGTTGTGTCTAATTACTTCAAGTCATTGGGGACTTTTTCTGTATTAAAGACCATGATCTTCCCCTAACCTTAACTAATGCTGCCCATTGCCTTAACATAACCATAAAATATTGCTGTAACTAATTAGTGCTACAGCGTCTAGAGAAAGAAAGAGGAATTGTTTACTGTTCCCTCACAATTCCAAATTCCATCATGGAATCATCCGTCATGGATTTCTATAAAGACACTTAAATGCATCAACCCTGACAAACTTTAAAACATTTTTCAAAGCAATGCACTACCACAATAATGGTAGGAAAAAAAAAAAACTCAAGTATGCCATAGATATCACCTGAAATCAATGGAAACCAGAGGTTGCCTTGAAGGAAGGAAGACTGCTTTAAAAAATTAAAGAGCACTGGTATGAGAAGGGATCATCAGAAATGATCTAATGTACTGTGTACTGGGATGAAAATGTGGCAAATTAGATGTAATAATGCACAGTTATGCAGATGTAAGGTGATTTGCTCAGTGTGGGACATTTGGATACAAATTGTTCTGTGAAAAAAAAAACACGTTTCTTTGTCCAGGTGGAAATATAGAGTACATATAAGTTACATTCATTGGCAATACAAACTTTGAAGTAAAAGGCATTCAGAAGTTAGTCTCTAATGTAATGTCTCTAATTCAGTGTTTAAAGGTGTTTCAAAAGATGAAGCCGTTCAGCTAATGTCTGCATTTTTTTCCTCCATTAACAATTGATCCAAATGTACTAAACTAGAAAAAATGTATTGCATTTACTGGACCTAAGAGCATCAGTAAATGATTGAATATCATGCAGTATGTACGCATTCACTCCGGCCCCGTGCTGTTTTTCAGAGTATGCTTTAACTATTTGCAAGGGTCAAACAGTTCGCTAACGTGGGATTTGTGCGGAGGAGTCAACAATATCACAGTTTGGCAGTGATTTTGCTCTTGTTTAGGCAACAGACTTACAGGTTGTGAAAGTTGCTGCTGACCTCGTTTTAGCAGCATTTAGGCTTCACGTGATAATCAGCTCACACAGAGACATTTTATGGCTAATGAATGACGCAAGAAAGATAAATCACTGAGACTTCTGCTTATAACATTTCTAGTTACCTTTACAGAGAATTATTTAAAGCATTTTTATCTTGTGTCTTATTCTTCGTCTTCTACTTCTCATTCTCCAACACGGCTGGTGCCAAAGCATCCCTTAAAATATCAAACTTTATCTATACATTAGCTGTTACAATCAAGCACCCTATAATCTTAATCTAAGAGTACCACAATACTTGTTTGATTCATAGCCTTGAACTTCTAACTATATTCTTAGTAGAAAGAAGAAAGAAATGTAAGGCATTCAAAAAGCTGACTTCTGAAATTGAATTGATTGCATTGAAATTATCCAACTTTAAGAAAGAAATAAGAAATAACACACTGTTCCTCTTACAAATACAAAGTTGATTTTGTTTGTAAGCAATAAAACCCATTCTTGCAGTGCGATATGCTCCTGGGTTTTGTTGCTAAAGCCTTTCCCTGTCTGGTGGTGCTCATGGTTGCTTATCTTAGTGTACAGGTCCACTCGAACTGTAGGGCCAGAGACCTGACCTGGGACCCATACAGGTTCAGATCAATGTTTTATAGTAGTTTTATTTCACAATGACCTCATTACCAACAAGCAAACTACACTGCCCCTTTATTAATATGGTGTACTTGTAACTACGAGGTACATCTGTGTGTTTACTTCAGAACAAATGTTCAGGGGACATCGTGTTGTCATGGATACTGACGGCTTCTCTCAGCTTGATTACTGGATATGCATTTATAGCCTCATGGCTCCGCCTGCCATCAGCGGACAGAATTTATCCACTCTGTTTCACATTAACAATTTTGTCTTTAAAATGTTGAAAGTCCTCTCTTTGGCAATTGTGTTCGATCAGAATTACAGCGCCGCAAGGTGCAGCCTTACTATTTTCAGCACTGTGCATGACCTCTTTTCATTCCAGGAAATACAAACAAATATAGGAAGATAAAACACAGGCTATGAATCACAAGGCATATACTAATATGGCTACTCTTGTGACTAGATACATAGATAGATAGATAGATAGATAGATAGATAGATAGATAGATAGATAGATATTAGATGAACTTGGGAAGGGAGCAGAGGCAGGACACCTGTAGGGAGCGCCATTGGTGCTGCTCCACTCCGCTCACCTTGGACTGTATCATCGTACAAAGAGGCCACCAACAGCAGAGATTTATTTATATTTATATTTAAACCAGAGCTGTTGATTGCTGGAACAGACTGTGCTGTTGAGTTTTAATTTCTGCCGAATTTGAATGAAGTGTGGTTTATGATGAGGTAAATAACAGTTAACTAAGCAAGTAGTGGTTTGGTGGGGAGACAGACTTTAGTTCAGGTACAGCTGTATGTTTTTGAAAAATCATTCTTGACATTTTGTTATTTATTTGCTGTAAAAAAGAGAGCTTGTTAAATGTCTGAACTGCTGTACACCTTCTCTAATAATTAATTTAAATGCCCAATCCCCCAGATTCAGCCTTGTGTTCATACCAAAATTGTATGACTGATTTGCAACTTTTTCTTAGTTTGGAGGTCAGTTGTAAAATTCTGAAATTAAATCATAAATAAAATGCCAAAAAACTGATTAGTAATTGTTGACAGTCTTCTTCATTGTCTCTACAGGTTTCTTGTATATTGAGGTCAGTGAACTCCGAGCACCTCCTTCAAGACTGGCCCATAGCTAAGCAAGCAATCTCTTTAAATAGACATCTTCTTTGTTGAGAGGATTATGTAATGTAATGGACTTAAACCACTGCATGGAACATATGTTGTTTAAACAACTTTAACTAACAACGCTAACTAAAAAAACAAAAAAGGTCTGAAGAGAATGCTGCAACATTTAAATATATTTGATACAGAAGAATATTTTCTGATGTTCTAGATCCTCGGTTTTGATTAATATTATAAACAATATTGTTGCAGTTGATAACATAAGACAGACAGTTTTCTTTTTACGTTTAAGATATATTATTCTTTTTATATGAGTGTGAGACAATGATGTCATCAGGTATATTTAATAAGTAGTTAGTTTTGTATGATGATTAATGAAACTTTACATTTTTGACAGTTGTATTAAGTATAAATGGATTGTAAACCACATTTGATTGATGTGCGGAAAATATGTATCTGAATGCTGACTCCTTTAGGATTTTTTGGGGGTGTTGGACCGTGTGATTATTAGGAATATCCCAATCGATTTTAATATTTTAGTAATTCAATATTGAGTATCTGCTGATACTGAGTCTAATCAACCCAGTGCTTGACAACTGAATAGCTCTGCATTGCATTACTGTTTGTTAAACCCTCTGTAATCTTTTGGTCATGTCGTTGTCTCCAATGTTTGGTTTGGTTTGGAGTTACCTGAATGAACTGTCTGTATTCTGCTGACTGTTTATTTTCATTGTCTCTACATCTTTTGCACGGATTACAGTGCAAGTATGTGGGGGTGTAATCTAAAGTGCCTTCAGTTCCTCCCTTGTTACATATAGTTTGCCTGTAACTATATGTAACAAGGGAGAAAGTGCCACCACACATACACTACTCACAAAAAGTTAGGGATATTTGACTTTCGGATAAAATTTCAGAATGTACATAAAATGCACTATAACCTTTCCAGGTGATCTTAATTTGACCTTCTACTTAAATGCCCTACTTTCATGATATAATATCACTGTAGCATCAACTTTTTACATTTTCCATAAATTTCACCCGAAAGTGGAATATCCCTAACTCTTTGTGAGTAGTGTATATCTAATTTACTGTGTAACTAAAGAGAACAATATGAGAAGTTTGTTTTAATTTACTCATCACATGGACAAACTACATAGTTTGTTGTCAGAAGAGTAGCTATATTGTACAATATATGCGTTTAGCTTTTTTTATTGTTTCATATATATTCATAATATATCCCACCTACTAACAGGCGCCATGATAATGAGATAATCAGTGTTATTCACTTCACCTGTCAGTGGTCATAATGTTATGTATGTATACTGCCAATGATTCCAACAAAACATGAAACATTTAGTGCATCCATATCAAATGAAATGGTGCAGTATACTTACTATTCGATCTGTGTGCATGCATCATGTGCATATTTGCCATCAATCAGCACTACACAATGGAACATTATTTTCTGTCAAGACTTGAATCAGTGTTCCTATTTTCCACCACAGGTATTTTTACTGAATTTGTTATTGTCGGAAAGACACATTTTTTGTATTTCTGTTCCTTTATACGTACTCTTACTCCCTTTACTTATATTTCATTATCCTCTATTGTTTGACCTCTCCCTGCCTACTTCTTCTCTCTGTTTCTTTCTCATTTTCTCAATCTACAGTACAGTATGTGTCTCACCCCCACTGGCTGACCCCTGCTCCTTTGCTATGCAGTCATACTTGGCATCCGGTCAGTAAGCGTCTCTTCACCTCCACTGAATAAGAGCGAGGGGAAGACAGGATGCATTATACATGAATTACAGGCTGGCAGACAGCACAGCACATGGCACCCATTTCACTGTGATGAGCCTGGGAGACTTCTATTAATTCTACTAAAGCATGCATAGTGTAGACAGCGCAGAGAAGAGAGATGAGACGCTGCTGAAGAGCCATGGGGCAGAGCATTTGAGGAATTGGGGATAAGGTCAAGCAGAGAGGAGGCATGTTTGTTAAAATATTCAGGCAAATAAAATGGCTGTGAAGATGAGTACATGGTGTTATGCATTTATGTGTGCATGTATATGCATGTGTATTTATCCTTAAGAGCTTTAACAGCTCTTGCTTTTGTGTTTAAAGCTTTTAGTGTCTGTATTTCTTGTATGTGTGCTTTAAATTCAGGGACCTAGGTGTGTCTGTTTGTATCTGTGTGTATGTTTGAAAGGGTGATAGACAATTGGGTGTGAGGGTCCAAGCAAATGCTGCATAATGAGAGTCTAAAATGGCCAAGTGAGGTACTAGTCACATCTCCATCAGTTTCACCTGACAGGTTGCACACACTACTCTGAAACACCCTTGTACCTTGATAAGTCACACACTGAAATGCAAAAAAAAAAAAAAAAAATAGTTTACAAAGTATAAAATCAAAGATTTCTAAGTTTATTTTGCCTCCTGAAGCTCATTTTCTCACCAAAATGGGATCAAGTGGCACTAAAGCCAAGATTGCTGAGTTTGTCTCAGCACTCATAGTGTGCAGACAAAAAAAAGAAGGGGGGTTAATAATCAGACATTCTTGAGTATTTACAGCCAGGAGGATATGGTTTTTATGTTGTAGTCAAAATGTCATGCCTCATCCCTTAGTGCTTTCGGTGGGCAGATCAGAAGATATCTCGTTCACATAAGCACAAACATACACACATGCTCCCCCTCCATTTTCTGTCTGGAGTGCTTGTCTGAATCCTGATGCTATTGATGTGAAGCATTCCCTGATAGCTCTTCCGTGGCCACAGTCACAGTGTCTCCACATTGCCTACGCACAGTAAAAACTAACAGCAATTGATTCTCTCTCTCCTATCAGTGAGACATTTCATTTACTGGAACAAAGGCACTTGTGCTTTTGTTGTTGTATTCACTAGGCATGGTGACAGGAATAAATCCGCCTAGGTGATAACTATGATTGGGTGAGTGTGATGAACAGTGAGGCAGGGAGTGGAGGGGTGACTTACAGGGTCACTGCAGCATAAGGCTAGAATTTAATGATTTTTCTTACTTATGCTATTATTTCTGTTTCCAAAACTTCTTAATTTGCCATCTGTTCAGTGTCAGCATTATTCAGTTCAATTCAAGTGTAGCCTGTCTAGATTAGGAGGATGATTTCAGAAGCTTAGTTTAAAATAATTAATCAACCTTGGATGTGATCAGGCAGCACAAAGCAATAGAACGAACAACCTAACAATTCAGAACTCAACCACAAACCATTAAACACCTTAAGATCTCTGCTGGTGCAACCCGATAGGAAGACTGTGCTTGTGAATGATATCACCTGCAAGACCTGCACATCTGTGAAACACAAGGACTCTGGACAAGAGACTGGATAAACACCAGACAACATCAGCTGTGTGTAACTGCTCCCAGCATAAAGTAAGAAGGTATTAGAGTCATCGACTTTTCGAGTCCAGATGTGTAAACCATCCGTATGCACAAAAACTAGGTATAAGCCAAATGCCACACATAAACTGGTATTTATAAAATAAGTATGTGTAGTATTTAATATGATAAGGTGGAGACAAAGAAATAAGGCAAGAGACTTTGCACTGTGTGTTCCGACACCTGAGCTATTTGAGCTACCTATCAACACCAGATAAGGCCTTTCACATTTTTTACGGTTACCATAGTTTCCCCTACACGTGTTGAAGGCTGAGCTGTAACTAATAGTAATAGTAATAGTTGCAATCACCGCTCGATGCCACTGAACCCTACACACTGGTCCTTTAAGGATTAATTTTAACCAAACCAGAGGTGGGGATTGTTGGAACAGGGGAAAGACATGTATTTTGTATTTTACGTTGAGTGAAGCTCCGATGTTACAATGATATTTGAGGTAAAATTGTTGTATATGGAGACTGGTGGAGAGTGATAGCGATATTACAGCTGTTGTTGTTTAAACAAATGGTATATCTCTGTAGGGATCATTTCTATAATGTTGTCACTTAGAATAATAATCTGAGTGGATGAACGTCAGGTTTACATTGCGGCCATTGCAGCTCTATACACAAACATTTTCACATCTAACTCCACAATATGAAGGTTTATTTTGATCAAACCAGTGTTGGAAAGACTAAGATAGAAATTTATTTTATCTCTGTCTCATTGTTTTGGTCTGAGATTCTGGTGCTTTGTGCGGCATCCATCAACTAGTTAATTTTGTATATATAACCTTTAAAGACTCATTGAATGATTGTTCTGTTAGTGTTTATGTGTGAGGGTGCTTTTGGAAAAAGTCAAATCCTATGAAGAAAACCCTTTTGCTATTACCTTAAGGTGCCTTTTCTCCTTTTTGCTGATCATTTAAGACTGTGAATATGTATATCAGAACATAATGCTTTAGAAGCAAAGGGCACTGATCTATACTTACAGACTAAATACAGTCAGGAAATGCTGCAGCTCAACCAAGTGACTGGCATTATAAAAGGTACATTTAAACCCCGCCAAGGTGCATTAAGCATCGAGGAGCATTTTCATCGACAGACTAAAGGTCAACAAGGGGACATGGAGTGGATCCAATGTGCCTCCCACTCTTTTGCCATGGCGTTCACAGACGAAGACAAACTGTGGTGCCAGCTATCAGTGCACACCCACCAGCGATCAGTTGCTAAAGATCAATGTGAACTACTCCTACTCCCTCCATGAAAAGTCCATAAAGGTGACGGCTGCTGGTGGTGGTTGCCAAGTCTTTCCAAATCAAATGATCAAATTAATCAAAAAAACAAGGAAGTGGAAATTGCCTATTGGCTGACATTACTCTTTAGTTTGTTTTTTTAAGATTTAACACATTCACATATGAATCTGAAAACTCAGTAAAACCTGTCCTGTAGCTGTCTGAGACATTGATGTTTTAGTCTCAAATGTGGAAAAAGTACTACTTCCTTCACCTATTCCTAACTTTCTCTTATAACACCCTGTCTCTATATTTATTGACACTAGGTCTGAGAGGGTCTGAGTCTCTTGTATCACATCAAAGGTGAACCTACAGGTCCACATCTGTCACTCAAACTTCCAGAGTCTCAGCAGATGGTGACCATTCCTCTGTGCATCAGCATCCTCCAGCTGCATGAGGGGAAAAGGCAAAGGGAAAAAGGCCCAGTGGGTTTATACAGTATAAGAATTGTCTGCCAAGTCCCAGCTGCAGAGGGCTCCCAGCCAGTGGACCATTACATTTATCTGCATCTTTAATGTACTCATCGAGTGAAAAATAGAACAGACAGAGTGAGGGAGATAAACGTAACGATGGAGATGGATAGAAAGAGTGGGAGGATTGGAACAGAAGATGAGGGGGAAGACAGGTGAGATGGAGAGTGTGAGAAATGAGAGAATAAGGCAAAAGGGAAAGAATGGTGGAGAAATGGAGATGAATGTCGCAGAAGAGGAACAAGAAGCACCAGCTGCACCGACAGGCCTTCTCAGATGGAGACAGAGATTCTCGGCCAGGAGACTGTCTTTCATTAGTAGGGTTGAGTATCAAAAACAGTTTTTAGATTCCACGTATCAAATCCTGAAAACACAGTTTTGGCCTGTACTGATTCCTCTGCATCAAACAGTACTGAAAGTACATTCATTACTGTTCACTGTCCACACTGTCACGTCTGTATCTATCCCTTATTGTTAAGTATGTCATTATATAATATTATTATACTGTAGTAAGTACATGAGTTATATGTTAACATAATCATAGTTTATATTTCTCAAGTTTGATGATGATAAAATTCATATATATATATATAGAGAGAGTGAAAGAGATCTATTATGAACTTTATACATGTTGAAAAGATTGTATCGTTACATATTATATTATATGAATATAATGTTTTCTATAGTATCTTATAGTCAGGCCAGTGATAGAGGATTCTGCAACCAAAGTTTTTTAACTGTGTAAAAAAATGTGCAGCAAGGACATAAGGAACATAAACACACACTCTCTTTAGTGTTTGTCCATCTGATCCTTTTTCTGCTTTTCGTTGTGCTCACATTTGCTCCTAGTAGTTGGTTTGCAGCAGGCAAGAAAGTACCAAGATGATGAAAAAGAATGTGAAGCATGAGTGATGCTACATTAATAGCAGGAAAATGCAGGAGGCTTGTGAAAATGATTGTTTAAGTACCAATAAACTAACCCCGACAGGTAATTTGGCAGCCCAGCACAGCAAAGTGTACATGTAAATCAGACCATTTGGAAGCTTAACACGGACCCAGGCGGTGATTACACACACACACACACACACACACACACACACACACACACACACACATAGACAAAATCATTCCTCAACTTCTCTGAATATAAATCTGGCATGTACACAAAGGTCTGTTTCATAATACGAAATACAGCATCTACAATAACACACTGAAGACTGGGAAAACATATAATAAATAATATAAAATACATTTTGAAATTTGGTCATAGGATGACGTGCTACATTTGATTATGAGCAGACCACTGCTTCACAATTCTGAAACTCCATATTTTAGATCTATTCTTGTACCAGCATGTGTGATTGCTAGTCCCCAAGGAAACAAGTCCTTCATCAGCTGAATAAGGTCTCTTGAATACAAAATACATCAAGTGTAACAGCCGGATAATGAAGGACCTGTGGAAACGGCAGCTTTAAAACCATGCTGTTACTGTACCTGCATATATAGGCATTTGAAATAAGTAATCTATGCTTGAACAAAAAGTACTATTCTAAAGTGTTTGAAATGTATCATGTTCCTAAATATCAACTAGGTGAAAAAAAATAAATAATAATGCTGAAGTATGACACCAAGTACTCTAAATAATTTCTACCCAGTTATTGTTTCTATAAGTGAAAGGCCATAAAACAATATGACAAATATAGAAATAATAGATAACGACTGCTTTACATGCTTTAGGCACACTTCTAATTATAAATAGCATGTGGTAATCAGGTGGTATATGGCAAAACAATTGGACTTCATCAAAAAAAATAATAATTACATTTTCAATGCCAACAACTACAGTTAATGACATAAGCCATCATTTTTTCTTTTGTCCGTGACTGCTTTACCTGACTGCAGCTCAGAGAGCAATGCTTTGTAGCATTTTAGACATGATGAGAGATGTTCCTGGCCAAAGATAAACACATTTTTCCAATCATATCGAAATCATTTTACAAAATAGTAATGTAGTAGCATATTTTTGGGGGCATCTTGGTTACAGCAAAAACAAGATGCAAACACAACAATAATATATTATCACCTTGTTAACTTGTTATCAAAAAATTGCCTGCAGACGCACAGTAACATAAGCATTCATTTGGAGGTGTGTTTATGGTGACCTGGTCCAGTATTTTAGATCTGTGTTGATGTTTTTCTCAGGGAAATATCTCGAGATGCTAAATGCTCCACCATGTTTTGCACCAGGCTGCTTACCTTGTCTGACTGTTGTTTAGTGCTGGGCAGCCACAGTAATAATCATCTGTCATCGGTTTAAAACTGTGAGCAGCACCTTCCACAAGGGATCCATTAATATCAAAATACGGATTATAGCCACTTTAACTATGTATTCACCTTCATGTATCTGAACTGACCATACTTGCAAACACATAGACAGACATTCTAACACTGCACACAAACACATGTTTCTCTCTTGAGCACGTTTGCACACCCTAGCCCATTAATCACTGCACTGTGACAGCTGGGATACAAGGGTGTATGACAGTGGCTCATCTCTCCTTCTCCCCCTCCTCCTCAGGAATAAGAATATTCCCCCAATCTCACTGTCACCCAACAGTGCACACGCCACAGTGTTGAACCCACAACCTCATCCTTGCTTTTTCTTGTTCGTAGGCTCGATCTCAGACCACTGTCTCTGCCAGCTAATGTGCTACAGTCCCAGTCTAGACAATAGTGTAGTGTTGGACAGATGTTACACAGAATAGACTCTTTTCCTGAAAATATTATTTATATATTATCCTTTCCCTAGATTAGCAATTAGCTACAGATGACAGATACAAATGAATCATATTATTAAATATGGATGATGATTAACTATGGAACAATATGGACGTGGTATCAATAGGTCTTATAGCATATAGCACCATTTTCTGGCATTTATGGAACATTCTATACAAGGTATACTGTGTGGGGGTTGTTGGTATAGCAACACTCAAAACATTCCTCACTGTACCTTGCAGTTTTAATATATTGTGATTATGTTTGCACTGCATTTTTCCTCATTCACATTACATCTTAAAGTAAGCTTTAATCAATACATGTAGAGCTCACCTACTGTGCCACTTAGTTTGGTATGATGGAAGTAAGAAATGTCAGTGTAAAAAACACTGAACAAATAATATAGAATCACCTGAGGCTATGCAATCACAGATTGTCTTTATGTTGAAATGCATTTCTTTAAATAACCATTCAGAGGTTTAGGAATGCTGTTTATTCCACAAAACACCTTTAGACCACCAAAGAATATCTGGTTAGAGTGTACCAGAATTATGGAAGAACAAATTGAAGCATACATAGAAGTAATAGTGTAAGGTTGAATAGCAGGGGGGTAAAAATAACATCCCACTGCCCCATATTCTCCTCTCTTTTGTCCTCTGGCACATTTCAGCTTTGTTTTTACAGGTTTTTTGCATAAATGCAACAAAATGCTTCCATTAATGATGCATTACGCATAATGATCCTCTTCATTTCCATTTTTTGCCCCTCAGTGAAGACACAAAACGCAGTGGTTATACAGTAGGCCTATCATTAATTAGACACCCTCCAAGCAGGACGTTGCTCACTTTCTATACCTATGTCTGCTGGTTGTGCGTGCAAGTACCTGTTTTTTTTATTGTGTTCCAAATTTGGTGTGCAAAACATGTCCTATAGTGTAAATCAAGTATCTCACAGGTTTTACACCCAAGTTGCATAACTGAAACATTGAAGGTATAGCTAGTACTCCAGCAAGATTCCCACCTTATACAGTAGCATTAATGCAGGCACTATGTCGATTTCCCAGAATACAAATTAATTCATGCTTACTTCTGTTTAAGATACACAGAGACACGAGTACCCAGCTTACCTAGCAAGATGGGTGAACAGAGGAATGGAGCGTACAACAGGATCATACTGAACTATAGGTGTATTAATAGATGTGGAGCAACCACTGAGCCCTGGGCCTGGGGCCCGAAGTAACTGGTGGAATGAAAACAGAAAGTGATAAAAAAAAAAAAAAAAAATTATACTTTGGGAGGAACCGAAACATAACCGTGATGGAAATTTAATTGAAATTTCTGGAATGTAACTTTTATCATTTAGGCTAGGAATCCAGTAATGTGTTTTATTTTAATTTTCAGTAGTATCCTATTTTCTTATCACAAACATTCACATCAGTAGACCATCATGTTTTGCAGCTGCCTCTTCTCTGTGCCACGCATCTGCACTTGTGTCGCAGCTATTTGCATTGACCCCTTCCACCCCTCTGCATTAAAATAAAATGCTCTGAACGTGTGACCTTCTCCTCCTCTCTGACTTGACAAAGGCATGTCTTGTCTGACACCTGTCTTTTCCATGAGAAGGTTGGAACTTAATGGAATTCAGGGACTTCTGCTTTATTCGCTGTGCATCAGCCCCTTCTCTTCCATCCCATCTTCATCTGCATCTCATTCAAACTATTTTGTTTACTTTGCTTTTGCTTAACTCTTATTTCCATTCAAAAATGCTCTTTTCCTTTCATTCATTCTTAATGTCATTTATTTGTTCACTATTCCTACCATTTTAGGACTTTATTTTATGGTTGAAGACATGAAATGAAGCTCAAAAATATGGTTGTATTTAGAGCAAACCAATACAGTAGTTTCAGGTGACTTTGTTTTACCTGCTGGCTTCAGTGAACATCAATGCAGCCAGCCCAGGCCTCCACACCATGGGGACCCTTCTGCCTGCTCTGCCTGTTCTCCCGTTCTTCCATGAACATCAACATCAGCAGCAGGAGAGCCAAGTGCTGCACAGCACCCTGCTAACCAGATATGGGGCAGAGAAGGAGGTTGGTGTTTGTTTTGTGTTGGAGAGGGGGGTAAGGTAGATGAGGTAAGGGGAGTCTGTGTGATGAGAAAATTGTTGGATGGGTGAAATGAAGAGGGAGTGCTGCTGGAGTTCTGCTGGGTCTGCTGACAACATTCTGCAATAGACCAGAAACACTGTGAGAGGGGAAAGGTAGGGTCTTTATCTCGTACATAAATCGGGGTAACAGAAACACTTGAGCATTTAATATTTAGATCACCTGAATATAGAAAATTGCTGTGCTTTTGTTACCTTTAAATGAGCCGTTTATGTACAAAGACACCACGGGCTGCCTACCATGGAATCTGCCATATTGAACTGCCATGTTTCTACAGTATCCCAGAACAGACAAACCAAACATTTGCTGTAGATAGGGTGTGCCCCCGTAGTTTTTCCTACACACTTCACCTGTTCTCATTCCAAGGTTTTCAAATACAGACGGGAGCGGTGTTCAGTTAGTTGCACTCTGCAACTTCCCCACTAGATGCTACTAAATCCTACACACTGGTCTTTTAATCAATTTGATTAGACAGAAGACAGCCGAGTTTATCAGCAACACGTTTTGGAATATTTAATATTATTTACATTGTAAATTGAAGACTTAAAGGTGCCATAAGATTCTGAAGCTTTTTATGTATTATTTTTATTCATGAATCACTTTTTATTGTCAGTGGGTGAACATGTTATGACGTAATTTAAAAAATGAGACCTTCCCCGACTTTCTCTGTTGCCTGTGGACATATTTGTATGCGTTTCTATGTAGTTCCCAAGTGCCTTCTCTCTCCGCTTCACTTCATTCAGCAGTGTGCAACAGCTAACGTAAATTTATAAATGGTGCCTGCCAGTGCCGTCAAATGACTGCAACACAAAGTCCAAAGTCAAAGATAACATTACTGCAAAGCTTGTGAAATCAATGATCCAAATAAAATATGGCAACATTGCAGATATTACTGTTATTCTATATATGACTGTAATTTATTTTCCAGCCTTCAGTCTACTGTATGTCACCTTTGGCTAATGCCCAGGATGATGGTATGGACGGTAGCAGGACGCTGACAGCAGCTCACTTAATGGCCCCTGGCATCTCTATTAACAATGGTTTTCTGAATGTTACATATAGAACATTTAATGTGGTAATAATATAATATTTTAGCACTGCTATTAGATTTATAAAAACATATTTCTCTGTGTTACTACAATCACAGGTCATGCTGCAGCTAGTTACAGTTACATTTCATTATTAATTCATTTGTGGGTTCTTCTGTCCAAAATGAAATAATAAAAGAACACACATACTTCTTGTTCAGGGATGTGCAGGCTAATTTATTGAAACAGGGGTCCCAGGTGTTGCATAGCATCACAATATAGGGGCCACTGAGGATCATTTATATCCATTCCTGGTTTGCCTAGTACCTACTAACATTACTGGACTCAAATGGCAGGGCAAACCAAGATAAGCTAAAAGTTCACAAAACTAACACTACATGAGCAGGGCTAAGCTGCAGGTGATCAAACATCAGCTGACAGGGAACAGAGCTAACATAGCATTAGCGGTGCTAAGATACCAGTGATCCAACATCAGCTGACAGGGAACAAAGCTAATGGCTGTACAAGCAAATGACCCCTTATAGAAGTTGTATTTAGTAATGGATGTTTTAGCCAAGAGAGCACACAGATTATGGTCAGAGCTCTTCCTAAGAGATTGAAGACAGGAATAAAGAGACAAAGAGAGGCAGGCGGCAATGTTAGGACTTCTTCTATTCTGCCTATCCATCCCATCCTCCTAGCTACATCGCTTTATTCCTTAACCTGGTCCTCACCCTGAGGGTTACTTGTTGTGCAGTCTGACTGTCTGAAGTCTGTTTTTTCCATACCTTTACCTGACAGTCACTTGGGATTAGACTTCCTGTCAGCGATGAGAAAACCACAGCTGGAGGAATGGGCAAGAATGAGAGGAGCAGCCAGTACTCCTCTTCATTTATTCATCCTCACCATCATTCTACCATTGTATGAAACAAAACAACAGTGAGGCTTGGAGCACCAGCACAAAGGTTATTAAAGGCAAGGAAAGCTTTGCCCCTGAGGCGAGAGCAAACAAGAGGGTTTAATAATGAATGACAGTTAGGAACATGACAAAGTCAATTCATTCTTTTGAGCAGCACTCAAAAGAAAAAGAAATGTTCTCCACAATAGTTACAGAAGACACAGATACAAGGGTTTTCAGAAAAGAGGGGGGACTCTTACAACTGTCTGAAATGCTTGCTTCCGTTTCGTGTCATCCACCCTTGTAATTCCCAGCTGTCAGGGAGTACTAACACTGTTGCTTAAGCGGATGTGTCACTATCTACCAATTATTCCAGTCATTTGTGCTCATGGCTTGCTATATCCCAGCGGTTGAGCCTCGGGTGTTATTTACTTTAAGAATTTCCCCTCCTGCCTGCAGTGAACTCTGTAAAGCACCTTGTTAATTCAGCCAATTAAGTAGTGTTCCCTGCTCTGCAAACCAATCCCACCAGCACACATGCTCACATTTACACACCCTAATCCTATCCCTGCAGACCTGTTCCCCACCACCCTTCTACATATCATACTGTACCCCTTTCCTGTACTTCAGGGGGGTGTCCCAGTAGCTCACCAGGTAGAGCACATGCCTTATATCGAGCCTGAGTGGCCTGGGTTTGGATGGGCCCCCGCCTTTCCTGTCTCTCACCTTCCATGTAAAGCAACATATACAGTATATGTATAAAAGTCTTACTACCTCAGACTTTATATTTCTTCCCACCACTTTTAATATGGCATGGCATAGCTTTTAACTTATCTAATGTGTTTAATATGTTATTATAGATCCTTAATTGGCCATTAGTAATTGTATATCCTGTTTTTGGCATAACAATTGCTTTCTATTTTTAGCTCTTTATCTTTTTAATTCAATGGACAGTTTTACCCTTTAGAAACATTAAACCACAATGGGCTTTCATACGTGTACGTGCACTGATTAGCAAACAGGAAACAAAAACGAATACTAAAAATATAGAGAATATATTAATCAACTAAACAAGATCCAAAATGTATGTTCTCTCTTTACAATCTTTGAGCATATACATGTGATGGTTTGAAAACTGAAACAATGCAGTGGAAAGTTAGAATTTAGCATTACAGCAAGCAAACTATGTCACTGCCATCAGTTTTACATTTATGTTTACATTAGCATGATTCACCATAAAGTTGACACCCAGAACAGATAAAAAAGAAATGGTGTATCTACTGCAGATGGTTCATCATGACTCATGACAAGGTGTTCACAGATATTTTTCAGAAACAGCCTGTATGATATAGCTACCAGTGCAGAGATCTGTGTTAATAATTATATATTTAATGTTGTATATTTATTTCTGGTTTAAAATAGTTTTATTGAGGCATAAAATAAAGAGACAGTTGTTAACAGTTCAGCGTTGGGTGTGACAGTAGAACAGTTATTTCTTTTAGTCAACAGAATTGCTGTTCGAATCTACATCAACATACCATTTCCTGTGTTCATTCTAACTATTCTACATGGCCGCACACAACAGAGAAATTTTTTATTCTCCTTTTTGAATTAGATGCCTGGTTCATTTACTCTCATTAAATTTTGAATAGAACACAACATAGCATAGACAACAACGTTGGAAAGATTCATTCAGTCAGAAAAAAAACAAACAAAACAACAACAAAAGTTTGTTTTGCTAAACTGCTTCTAATCACGTCTACAAGTCCAGTAATTAGTCTTATCTGGGCAAAGAGTAATATAGTTGGGATCCTAACCATCTAGTGTTGAACAATAATTTTCTAATTTGTTGCTTAGCTGCACAGAAGTACAGACTTTGAAGGCAAGTGGCAAACAATGCAGTAGTTCGAGACTGATGTCACCTATGGTTCTTGTCCTCTTGGGCAATCAAGCTGGGCTTTATAAAGCACCACAGGAGGATATTTCCCAAAAGGCTGCTGTGAATCACTCATAATAAGGCAGCAAATTAGGGCGGAATCCATAAAGAGCTATTTCTCTCTCCCTCCCGCTCTGGTTCCATGCTGAAGATCTGATTCTCTCTGAATCTTTCTCTCTCTCGTTTGCTGCACTCCAGCATGTTATTATTAGGAGCCATTGGGAGCATTAATTGCACTCATTGGGAGAGGGGCCGGCAGTCTTGCCAGGCTTTTGAAGTTGCTTGTTCTCTCAAACAATGGATTTTTAATGATCACCCCCCCTTAACTGCCCCCATAATGGGAAAGGCAGCTGTTGATGGGAACAACAAATCAATCAGTGCACTTTAAAAGAAGAAAAAAAAAAGAAAATAGACTAATTAATGTAAAGGGTGGATGTTGCTAAATACTGTTACTTTGCAACGTTTAAATTAACCTATTGAAATTAAAACGGTAATCTAAAGCAGGCCACTGTGAAATGTCTTCCTGTGCTGTTGCTTCACCTTGCAGACAGGACTAAAACAATTCTAGCCTTTTAAAATGATGATGGAAAGGCAAGCATGTAAGCATATCTCTACAGGTAAAGCTTTGCATGGATCCTGTCTAGTTGCTTTCTTTCACCACACTGTCCTTGAGGACATTAATGGCCTAATGTAGTGGAGTGGTGTTACGAGTTTCAAATAGTGTAACTGGAGTAACAAATGATTTTGACTGGGGTTCACTGCTCTCAACTCTCCTAGATGCAACCCTGGAAAACAGAATCACAGCGTGAATGAGTGAAAGTGCAAACCGCCTTCTTCGTCTCCAAATCTCTGTCTCTTTATTACAAATTTTCAACAAATTATGGTATCAAACAATAACCATACCCCTAGTATAAACATGTTTCAGTTTCAGTGTTCATTTGTTAATTTAAATTTAAACACATTAATACAGTTTTCTCTACTCTCCACACATCAGTGGGCAACATCTCTCACACACACATTCACAGAAATCATCATCTCTATACAAAAATAAATATTGCTTTCTTTAAAGTGCATTAGTATCAAAAGGATAAATCATGTTTTAATCTATATTTATATAGTTATTTCTTTTAACTTCAGAATTCCACCATCCTATTGATTTAATAATATGAAATATAAACCCTCTTTGGCTGTAGATTAATATTTAAATGACTTTAGAGTCAAAACATGAAAACATCATACACATCGGGATAGCGGTTTAACTTATTATACATCTTTAAACACAGACTAGACACCTAACTGCTTCTGTATAACTTTGGGGAGAACTCCCTTTAAGTTTTAAACAACATACCTCTCTTCTCTTAACATTAACAATCATTCATAACATGTCAGGATATCTCAAAGAAACTGAATAAAACATTACCAGGGAGTGAGGACACCAGCACCCAGAATCACACATACAGTCACAGTATACACCTGCTAATTGTTAGCTCGCTAGCTCCATTGTTTACAATGCCCGTTTCCCCGCGGTTATAAACGCGACTCTTCACACCTCAAAAATTCCACAACAGACTCCTCACAGCTTCAATACACCACCGTAAATTTCAGGAGAGAACAGTTTGTAATTATTTTTATTAAATACCAACCTGGAAAACAGAATCACAGCGTGAATGAGTGAAAGAGCAAACCGCCTTCTTCGTCTCCAAATCTCTGTCTGAGAGAAGAGGGAGGTGCCTCTCACCTGGGTACCGTGGTGCAACGATCCCCACACTTTGGTTCCGCTTTCTTTTTTTCCCCCTAGATTAATTCTTTTTTTTTTTTTAATTTTTCTATTAATCTTTCACAATAAAATTGGTGTTCTATTTAACACTGCACTGGTTATTGTATTATCCTATAAAGGGTGTATCACACACTCCCCAACAAATAAAAGTGGCTCCTGACACGAGATATCCTCAATAATTTCACTCTGAACATACATTTTCTCTTTTTTTTTCAAAACACATTCCAACTCTCAATGAGTGTATCCTTTAAGTCCTTTAAAGTGCGTGTGTCAAATCTCATCTGGTGGGTATGCAATGTATGGTGTATATGTTTCAACAGGTAGGTATAAAATGTATAGAGTATTTGTGATTCAGGTAGGTATTAAAGGTATGATGTATGAGTGGTTCAACAGGTAAGTATGAAATGTATAGTGTATGTATGGTGTTTCAGGTCTCTTCAGGTGAGTATGAAATGTATGTAATTGTCTCTCATGGCGTCTCATCCACAGTGAGCTGGGTACACGACAGGTAAGTGAGGGTATGGGGGCGATGGATGGGGGGTTGGAAGTGGTGAAAGTATGGTGTACAGAGACACTGGTGAGTACACTGTACTGGTTGGATTCCAACTGCACTCACAGTTGGCCGCGGGTGATAAGCTGGTCGACCCAGGGATGGATAAGTAAACACATAACCTGGCCGCCTTTCTCTGGTGGACTGTCTCAGCGGGATCTGATGTTCAGGTTGTGGTGTGGGGGGCATTGTTCTCTTGATGGACAGCATGCAGTTCCTCTTGAACGGTTGCAGGTCGAAGCTGCTCTATGTCCTGTTCATCCTCACTGGATGTCCCCTGTTCTTCCCCTCTAACACTCTCTCTGTCCTGTTCGGGTTCTGCGTGGCTTGTTTCTCCCAGGTAGGTCTCATTCTGTTCAGATCTGTTTTGGGAGTCAGGAGTAACATGTGGCTCAGGTAAGTGACTTTCAGCTCTTGGTCTCTCCGTCGGTATTCGCAGCCAGTAACGAGGCACGCCTTCCTCTTCCTCAGAGTCACTTATATCTGGGCTCTGTGTCTCTCGTGCGGGTTTTGGGGTGTCTGAAGCTCTCTTCTTTCTCTTTCGTGACTCAGCTGTGTTGGTGGTCCGGTTCTGAAGGGACTCTACAGGTAGGTCGTTGACTTGTAACAGGAGGTTCCTGTGTAGGGTGCGAACTGGTCGGCCTCCCGACTCAGGGCTTACTTTGTAGACAGGATTATCTCCAACCTGTTCTCTCACGATGTAGATCAGCTGCTCCCAGTACGGTCTAAGCTTTCCAGGGCCCCCTCGTTCACTGAGATTGCGTACAAGGACCCTGTCCCCAGCCTGAAGAACCACACCTCTGCTCCTTTTATCGTAGTATGCCTTTCCTTTGGAGCTGGACTGTCGGCTGTTTGCGTCTGCTATTCGGTATGCCTCAACCATTTTTCCTGCCCATTTCTCAGCATATCCTCTTGGTCCATTAGTGTCAGTTCCCTCATCTGTTATGAGGCCGAAAAGGATGTCAACAGGGAGGCGAGGATGTCGGCCATACAACAAATAGTGCGGGGAGAAACCTGTTGCCTCATGCTTCGTACAGTTATATGCATGGAGTACATGGGGCAGGTGGTCCTTCCAATTCTCCTTCTCTTTCTCTCCTAGGGTGCGGAGCATCTGCAGTAGTGTGCGGTTGAGTCTTTCCGCAGGATTGCCCTGGGGGTGGTACGGAGAGGTTCTCGAGTGGGCGACACCAGCCAACTGCCTGAGAGTTTTGAAGAGCTCATTCTCAAACTCTCGACCCTGGTCATGGTGGAGTTTTGCCGGATATCCAAATCTGGGGATGTAATCATTGAAGAGCCTGTCAGCAGCCGTCTTACCAGCCTTGTTCCTGGTAGGGTAGGCTTGTGCGAATCTGGTGAAGTGATCAACCACTACCAGGATATACTGATATCCACCCCTGCAGGTTTCCAGGTGAAGGAAATCGATGCACACCAGCTCGAGGGGTGACTTTGACGTAATACTTCCCATTGGTGCTCTTTCATGTGTGGCTGACTTCTTCTGTTTGATGCAAGAACACTTCCTGGTCACATGCTCCTCTATCTCTCTTTTCATGAAAGGCCAGTAGAATCGCTCCCTCGCTAGGCTCAGAACTTTCTCAACACCCACATGACACATGTTGTTATGCAGCTGGGTGAGCACTGTTCGTTTGTAGGTGGTGGGCAGGACCAGTTGTTGTCGACCTGCAGTCTTCCTGTAGAGAAGGTCATTCTCTATGTGTAATCTGCTCCACTCTCTTAACAGCCTCCTTGCGTGTGTGTCCATCCTCTGTTTGTCATCCTCTGTTAGTGGTGTGTCGTTTTCCTTCAACTCCATCACTTTCCCAATAGCGGGGTCTTTTCTTTGTTCCCTCACCAGCTCATCATGATTAATTTCCTGCAGAGGCTCAATGTGAGGTTGGCTATTGGATGTTACGTTGAGAGCTGCCACCCAAGCCACATCTCCTTGTTGTGCTCTCCGGCTTCCTTCCCATACAGCACACACTGCCTCCTCCGATAACTCTTCCGAACACTCAGCCATGAACGTGTCAATGTCCAGGGGACAGCGTGATAAGGTGTCGGCATCGATGTTGGTTTTGCCTGGCCGGTATTTGATGTCAAAGTGGAAATCGGCCAGCTGCCCCACCCACCGGTGACCCACTGCGTTGAGCTTGGCAGTACTCAGAATATAGGTGAGGGGATTGTTGTCTGTGAAGACTGTGAAGTGTGGGGAGTAGAACAGGTAATCCCGGAACTTTTCACATACCGCCCACTTCAACGCGAGAAATTCAAGCTTTCCGCTGTGTAGGTGATAATTTCGCTCCGCCGATGTTAGTGTGCGTGACCCGTATCCAATCACCCTCATCTTCCCATCATGGTTCTGATAAAGAACTGCACCGAGACCTTTTTGGGAGGCATCTGTGTGGAGTGTGAAGGGGCGGTTGAAATCAGGATAGGCCAGCACTGGGGGTTTGGTCAGCCGGTCCACAAGCTGTTCAAGGATCTGTTGGTGTTGTATAGTCCATTCTACCGGGGTTCGGGAGGAATGCTGGTGGCCTTTCGTTTTTCCTCGTGGCGGCTTGGGCTGAGAGGTGTTGGGCTTTGACTGGAGCAGGTCGTACAGGGGCTTGGCTACACGTGAGAAGTCCTGCACATATGTTCGATAATAGCTCAGGAACCCCAACAACTGCCTGACGTCCCCAACTGTCTGCGGTGTCTTGTTTTTCAGTGCTCGCACTGCTTCAAGGTCTTTGGGGTCCATTTTTACTCCTTCAGCTGACACCAACCGGCCGACATATCGGACCTCTTTGCGGAAGAGCTCGCATTTCTCCGGCTTCAGCTTTACCCCGTGGTGTTGCAAGGCTTGGAGGACTTTGCGTAGCACCTGCACATGCTCATCGAAGGACCTGGAGAAGCACAACACGTCGTCGAGGTAAGGGATACAGCACTCATCTCTCAGAGTGTCGAGCATTCCTTCCATGCTCCTTTGAAAGGCTGCTGGGGCATTTGATAACCCAAAGGGTATTCGGACCCACTCGTAGAGTCCCCATGGGGTTATGAATGCAGTCAGGTACCTTGATCCTTCAGCAATAAAGCCTTGATGGTAGGCTTTCCCCTGATCGAGGATCGAAAACCAGGCGTAGCCTCCCAGGGAGTCAGTGAGGTCCTGAATTCTGGGAAGAGGGTGACGGTCCGGCACGGTTTTGTTGTTGAGGAGCCGGTAGTCAACACACAGGCGTAAGGACCCATCTTTCTTCCTTACACAGATGACAGGAGCTGAATAAGGTGACTGGGACTTCACAATCCATCCTTTAACCAACAGCTCCTGGATGTACTCCTTAACTTCCCTGTAGAGTGGTTTCGGGATGGATGCGTAGGATCTCTGAACTGGAATGTCATCCTTAGTCCTGATCTCCATCTGTAGGGGAGGGGATACACCCTATGTCGTCGCTGTTACGGGCGAATGCTCCGCATTCCTCGTAGAGTACTTCCTTTACTGCCTGTTGTTGTTCAGGGCTGAGGTGACTGATATCGACAGGCGGAAGCCAGGACTCGGGTGGAGAGGTACTGGGAGAAGCGATGCCATTAACCCCGACTGATGTCATCTTTCTTGGTGTGGAATCAGCCTGATGTGACTCTGGTGCATCGGTCTCAAGAACCTTGATGACATGTTGAATGGTCCCCAGAGAGGTTCTCTTCGGCAGGGTGACCTCATGTTTTGAGTGATTGGAGATGGGCACCTTAACATAGGGCCGTCGGGTGTTACTGATTTCCAAGAGGCCTTCGCCTACACTCAACTGGCCTAAGACAGCGCTTTCATCACCCGGTTCGTATAGAACAACAGGGTCAGAGACATCAAAGTTTGGGGGCACCCTACACCATACATTAGCTGTTCTGCCAGGGGGAATGATAGCATGGTCTTTGCCCACTCTTATAGTGACTGGATCACAGTATGTTCTAGGGGGGCACCTGGATGAAATTCACGATGGCCTCGACTTGTTCCTCCTCTATTCCAAATGCACTGCGGAGAAGGCTGATAACCGTTGCAACTGCATCGCCTGAGGACTCCTTCCTTCTGATGATCTCCTCCAGTACATTGGCTCCTAGAAGGGGCTGGGGCAGTGGCAGCTGGCTGACTAGGAAAGGGGCCTGGATGGTGAGATTGGGGTCTTCATTCCCTGCAAGGTTGACAGTGAGCTCAACCCATCCACTGTATGGGACGGCATGGCCAGTGACTGCATAGACGCCGAGTTCTTCCTCTAAGAGCTCAGAAAGGGGTCTCACTGTATAGTTAGGAATGTGAGTGTCAGTCCATTGCTGGTCAATAATGCTCACTTGCGAACCTGAATCAAACAGGACTGTTGCTGGGTAACCGCCAATCAAACATTTCAGCAGGCTTTTCTTTCCAACTAGGGGTGCCTTGCAGGTGATGTTACTCTGGCAGGTAAGTGCATGTGGTTTTTGTTGTTTGTTCTGCTTGGGGTGTCTTGTTATTTGTTTGTTATTTGTTACTGTTTGGGACTGAAGCTGCTCACCGGTCTCTGGGCGTCCCTCCACAAAGACCGGGCCCCGTTTCCCTGCACCCTGGCTCGTTGCAGACATCCCAATGCTCTGTGTCCTGCCTCTCCACATACGAAGCAGTGGTTGCACTCCTGTAAGTTCTGTTCAGTACATTTTGGACAACGAGCTATTCTTCCTCTCACCTGGACTACAGGTTGTCTCATCTGTGGTTGGACAGGTCTGCTGGGGGTTGACTGAGAAGGAGTGGGTGACTGGGTGTGAGCTGGCCTAGTTAAAGGGTAAGACACCTGAGTATTTGCTGTCTGCTGATCAATTAAAGAAGCCACCATGTGTGTAAGGGTCTCCACCTGAGCAGTGAGCTGTTGTATTGTCTGGAGATTTTTATTGTCTGACACTGCATCCCGTGACTTGTCATTGTTGTTACAATCTCCTGTCTCCACCTTGGCGCTGTGTGCTTGTGTTGCCTTTTGTCGGGGGGGTTGGCCAAGTCTGCGCTGGTGCTCATTCTCATCGCTTATTATTTTCATGACCTGGCGAAGGATTTCCTCATCTGTGACTTGGCTGTTTGAGATTAGAGGCCTCAGTCTCTGCCGGAGGTCAGCGTGCTTTGGCCCCAAACCCTGATAGATAGTATGGAGGAACACTTCCTGGATGGTCTTGGGATCATATGAAATGTCTGTACTGGCCTGCCGGGACTGGAAAAGGAGTTTCTGCTTGAGCCCAATCATGCGGTAGAGAAACTGCTGTGGCGATTCTTGGTCTGATTGCCTGGCGCACATCAATTCCTGGAACATCTCAGTCGTTGCTTTCTCGCCGAGGTGGGACCTGAGGAAGCCTTTGAGTTCAGATACTGTAATTGAATCTTTGTTTACAAGCATATCCTTAAAGGCCCCTGGTTTGATGATCCTCAACACCCCTCTGACCACCTCTACCTCTGCGAAGCCCTCTTTCACTCCCTCGTCGATTTGTTTGCTTATATTGTTGTAATTTAAATCAGAATTCTGGTCTCCAACCTGACCACCATGTACTTTGAAGTCTCTGCGCTGCAGGTAGGAGAGGTCCTTCAGCACTACTGGTCTCTCCGAGATCATCTGTGACATAGAGAATGGCCGTGACTCACCCTGGTGGGGGTAACTTGTGGTTGGTGGGGTCGCTGTAGATTCACATCGTCGCAGTTTCTCACCCAGCTCTTCATACACTTGTCTCAGTTCTTCTACTGACTGTGTTGTTGTATTAGTATGAGTGTTAGGGTGGGGTTGTGTTTGCATAACTGTGCTGTTAGGGTGCGAATGAGGTTGAGATGCAGAATTTGGGATTGTAGTGGATGGACTGTGACTCGGCGTAACATGTGTGTTACTATCACCCAATGCACCCACTGGAAAATTAACAGGAGCATTAGCATTAATTACTTTACATATCAAATCATTTAAAACCAACAATTGACCCATGCCTTCATCCTCAAGTTCTAGTAAGGTGTCAGATTGCATGTATGAGACGACATACTCCATGCAGCCTTCTTCATCATTCGGATTCAGCTCTTCCTTGTGTTGACTGTCGATTGCAATGTCTTTTGCAACCTGATAGATGTCGTTGCTTGAGAGTCTGAATAGTTGTTTCTTGATGCTCCATACTAGTTCTTTGCGAATTGCTGACATGGCGTGTAGTCCTGATGTCACTTTGTAGTTTGTTAGTTCAGTAAATCAGCGGTGTAGTGACTTGGTAAGTGGCGTGTGTGCGCTTTGACTTCCCGATCACAGATGAGATTCCCCTGATGCTGGTGTGTGTGATCACCACAGGATCAGCCGTGTGGCTCACCAGCGACTAGTGTGCGTTGGCCTCAGGATCAGCAGTGCGGCTCCTAAGCGAGGTGAAGATCCTTTTCTCTTTGATCTCCCTCCCTGGACACCCACGGGTTGACTCCTGGCCTGCAGCAGCGTCTTGTCACCTTGGTCGTGTGGTTCTAGTATCTCTGGATCTGCTCCTCCGATGGTTGTGATGAGGAGAGATCCCGGACGAGCCCCCACAGTTTGTTACGAGTTTCAAATAGTGTAACTGGAGTAACAAATGATTTTGACTGGGGTTCACTGCTCTCAACTCTCCTAGATGCAACCCTGGAAAACAGAATCACAGCGTGAATGAGTGAAAGTGCAAACCGCCTTCTTCGTCTCCAAATCTCTGTCTCTTTATTACAAATTTTCAACAAATTATGGTATCAAACAATAACCATACCCCTAGTATAAACATGTTTCAGTTTCAGTGTTCATTTGTTAATTTAAATTTAAACACATTAATACAGTTTTCTCTACTCTCCACACATCAGTGGGCAACATCTCTCACACACACATTCACAGAAATCATCATCTCTATACAAAAATAAATATTGCTTTCTTTAAAGTGCATTAGTATCAAAAGGATAAATCATGTTTTAATCTATATTTATATAGTTATTTCTTTTAACTTCAGAATTCCACCATCCTATTGATTTAATAATATGAAATATAAACCCTCTTTGGCTGTAGATTAATATTTAAATGACTTTAGAGTCAAAACATGAAAACATCATACACATCGGGATAGCGGTTTAACTTATTATACATCTTTAAACACAGACTAGACACCTAACTGCTTCTGTATAACTTTGGGGAGAACTCCCTTTAAGTTTTAAACAACATACCTCTCTTCTCTTAACATTAACAATCATTCATAACATGTCAGGATATCTCAAAGAAACTGAATAAAACATTACCAGGGAGTGAGGACACCAGCACCCAGAATCACACATACAGTCACAGTATACACCTGCTAATTGTTAGCTCGCTAGCTCCATTGTTTACAATGCCCGTTTCCCGCGGTTATAAACGCGACTCTTCACACCTCAAAAATTCCACAACAGACTCCTCACAGCTTCAATACACCACCGTAAATTTCAGGAGAGAACAGTTTGTAATTATTTTTATTAAATACCAACCTGGAAAACAGAATCACAGCGTGAATGAGTGAAAGAGCAAACCGCCTTCTTCGTCTCCAAATCTCTGTCTGAGAGAAGAGGGAGGTGCCTCTCACCTGGGTACCGTGGTGCAACGATCCCCACACTTTGGTTCCGCTTTCTTTTTTCCCCCTAGATTAATTCTTTTTTTTTTTTTTTAATTTTTCTATTAATCTTTCACAATAAAATTGGTGTTCTATTTAACACTGCACTGGTTATTGTATTATCCTATAAAGGGTGTATCAC